>NW_026601512.1:0-47306 GCF_029448725.1 Salvelinus fontinalis
ATAGGTGAGGGACTGCAGTTAGGCGAGGGACTGCAGTTAGGTGAGGGACTGCTGTTAGGTAAGGGACTGCAGATAGGTGAGGGACTGCTGTTAGGTAAGGGACTGCAGATAGGTGAGGGACTGCTGTTAGGTAAGGGACTGCAGGTAGGTGAGGGACTGCTGTTAGGCGAGGGACTGCAGTTAGGTGAGGGACTGCAGGTAGGTGAGGGACTGCAGTTAGGTGAGGGACTGCAGGTAGGTGAGGGACTGCTGTTAGGCGAGGGACTGCAGTTAGGTGAAGGACTGCTGTTAGGTGAGGGACTGCAGGTAGGTGAGGGACTGCTGTTAGGCGAGGGACTGCAGTTAGGTGAAGGACTGCTGTTAGGTGAGGGACTGCTGTTAGGTGAGGGACTGCTGTTAGGTGAGGGACTGCAGTTAGGTGAGGGACTGCTGTTAGGCGAGGGACTGCAGTTAGGTGAAGGACTGCTGTTAGGTGAGGGACTGCTGTTAGATGAGGGACTGCATTTAAGTGAGGGACTGCAGTTAGGCAAGGGACTGCTCTTAGGCGAGGGACTGCAGTTAGGTGAGGGACTGCTGTTAGGTGAGGGACTGCTGTTAGGCGAGGGACTGCTGTTAAATGAGGGACTGCTGTTAGGTGAGGGACTGCTGTTAGGTGAGGGACTGTAGTTAGGTGAGGGACTGCAGTTAGGTGAGGGACTGCAGTTAGGTGAGGGACTGCTGTTAGGTGAGGGACTGCTGTTAGGTAAGGGACTGCTGTTAAATGAGGGACTGCTGTTAGGTGAGGGACTGCTGTTAGGTGAGGGACTGTAGTTAGGTGAGGGACTGCAGTTAGGTGAGGGACTGCTGTTAGGCGAGGGACTGCTGTTAGATGAGGGACTGCAGTTAGGTGAGGGACTGCAATTAGGCGAGGGACTGCAGTTAGATGAGGGACTGCTGCTGGCGAGGGACTGCAGTTAGGTGAGGGACTGCTGTTAAATGAGGGACTGCTGTTAGGTGAGGGACTGCAGTTAGGTGAGGGACTGCAATTAGGCGAGGGACTGCTGTTAGGCTAGGGACTGCACTTAGGCTAGGGACTGCAGTTAGGTGAGGGACTGCTGTTAGGCGAGGGACTGCAATTAGGCGAGGGACTGCTGTTAGGCGAGGGACTGCACTTAGGCTAGGTACTGCAGTTAGGTGAGGGACTGCTGTTAGGTGAGGGACTGCTGTTAGGTGAGGGACTGCTGTTAGGTGAGGGACTGCTGTTAGGTGAGGGACTGCAGTTAGGTGAGGGACTGCAATTAGGCGAGGGACTGCTGTTAGGCTAGGGACTGCACTTAGGCTAGGGACTGCAGTTAGGTGAGGGACTGCAGTTAGGTGAGGGACTGCAATTAGGCGAGGGACTGCTGTTAGGCGAGGGACTGCACTTAGGCTAGGTACTGCAGTTAGGTGAGGGACTGCTGTTAGATGAGGGACTGCATTTAAGTGAGGGACTGCAGTTAGGCAAGGGACTGCTCTTAGGCGAGGGACTGCAGTTAGGTGAGGGACTGCTGTTAGGTGAGGGACTGCTGTTAGGCGAGGGACTGCTGTTAAATGAGGGACTGCTGTTAGGTGAGGGACTGCTGTTAGGTGAGGGACTGTAGTTAGGTGAGGGACTGCAGTTAGGTGAGGGACTGCAGTTAGGTGAGGGACTGCTATTAGGTGAGGGACTGCTGTTAGGCGAGGGACTGCTGTTAGATGAGGGACTGCAGCTAGGTGAGGGACTGCTGTTAGGTGAGGGACTGTGTATACCATATCCACAGTCTGTCTAGTAGTTGTATACCCTATCCACAGTCTATCTAGTAGTTGTATACCATATCCACAGTCTGTCTAGTAGTTGTATACCCTATCCACAGTCTGTCTAGTAGTTGTATACCATATCCACAGTCTGTCTAGTAGTTGTATACCATATCCACAGTCTGTCTAGTAGTTGTATACCCTATCCACAGTCTGTCTAGTAGTTGTATACCATATCCACAGTCTGTCTAGTAGTTGTATACCCTATCCACAGTCTGTCTAGTAGTTGTATACCCTATCCACAGTCTGTCTAGTAGTTGTATACCCTATCCACAGTCTATCTAGTAGTTGTATACCATATCCACAGTCTGTCTAGTAGTTGTATACCATATCCACAGTCTGTCTAGTAGTTGTATACCATATCCACAGTCTGTCTAGTAGTTGTATACCATATCCACAGTCTGTCTAGTAGTTGTATACCATATCCACAGTCTGTCTAGTAGTTGTATACCATATCCACAGTCTGTCTAGTAGTTGTATACCCTATCCACAGTCTATCTAGTAGTTGTATACCATATCCACAGTCTGTCTAGTAGTTGTATACCCTATCCACAGTCTGTCTAGTAGTTGTATACCATATCCACAGTCTGTCTAGTAGTTGTATACCCTATCCACAGTCTGACTAGTAGTGGTATACCATATCCACAGTCTGTCTAGTAGTTGTATACCATATCCACAGTCTGTCTAGTAGTTGTATACCATATCCACAGTCTATCTAGTAGTTGTATACCATATCCACAGTCTGTCTAGTAGTTGTATACCCTATCCACAGTCTATCTAGTAGTTGTATACCATATCCACAGTCTGTCTAGTAGTTGTATACCATATCCACAGTCTGTCTAGTAGTTGTATACCATATCCACAGTCTGTCTAGTAGTTGTATACCCTATCCACAGTCTGTCTAGTAGTTGTATACCATATCCACAGTCTGTCTAGTAGTTGTATACCATATCCACAGTCTGTCTAGTAGTTGTATACCATATCCACAGTCTGTCTAGTAGAAATGCCCTATATGGGTGGTAATTGTCTTCTGAGGGTATCGATGTTATGCCTTTGAAGTGTTGCCTACTACTGTTATCAAATCCTATCAAATCAATACTGTAAACCAGAGCAACATTTTGATGCATGGAGGACACAGAGAGCATTATTTTACTCTGAATCATTCAACATTTAGAGAGAGTTCATTACTATTGACCAGACCATTAGTTTCCCTATAGTTTAGTGGTCAGCATCAGCACAATGCCAGTCAATGAGGTTGGATCCACACTGACTGGAGTGTGTCTCTGGGGGAAATATCTCTTTGTTTTTCACAAAGTACTTTTAACAACAACATGGACCTAAACTCCTAAAAGCTCTAGCAAGGAGATGGAAAGGTTGAGATAGAAGAGTCCTCTCCTCCTAACTCCTCATAGCCTCATTCCTTGATGAACAGATGAATCTGAGAACTCATAATTAAAAGAGAACAATTACCTGCTTTCAAATCCAATTTCAGGTGGTTTGTTCTGGGGTGATTTGAAACACACTTCTAACTGATTATGAATCCGTCAGCTAAGCATCATGAATGATCTGCCTGGAATCATATTAGCAGACGGACTCAGGTGACTTTAATAATGAAGGTTCCCAAGGTCTACAGTAGTTGAATCATATTAGCAGACAGACAGACTGCTAATGAATGGGGATTTTTCAGGCTGCTTAGACCAGTGTGTGTGTGTATGTGTGTTGGAGACTACTTGCCTCAGTAATTTCTCCCTCATTTCACTAGTGCTGGATTTTTTAATCAGATTGCAGGGAAATTCTACTTTCATTTTGGTAAAGGTGCAATTACAGTTTTATGTCTGATGAGATCCCATCAGTTTAGCACCAGGGAAAATAAATAACCTACACAAAACCTGAATGTCCCATCCAGTCTTTAAACATGTTCACAGACATACATGGAGAGCTGTAATTTTGAACAAACGATTTGGAGATTCTGGTGATTACAATTCTTTCTGAAGGCAATTGTTAGAAGAAAGGGGCATGAATGATAGTTCATAGTTATAATTTTAAAACACCATTCGTTCTGAGGAGTGTTAGGACATAGAAAGAAAAAAGGGTTTGATTCATCAATCCGTTTTGCTTTAGCCAGCGATCCTACAATAGCTCAAGCGAGTATCGCTACACTGCTGGCCCCTCTGAATGGGAAGGCACATCCGGCCGTGCACTCTGATGGCCACACAGCCGCCATCTCACTTCTGACACCAATGTAGCAAACCGAGGTACAACCTGCATACCTGGTTTAGGTCATCCCTGTTACATGCAATCTGTTACTACCCAACCCTGAAGCTAACCACACACTTCCCGTTTATGACATAAATCATTTACATAATTGTGACACTGAAGTGATGAAAGCATACTTAATTAAGTCAATGTATATAACCTAGAGCTTGAGGAAGCTTCACTTTGTAATAGCCTTTGCATTCTGATGTGATTGCTTGTACCCAGAGTGCTCTGCATTAAAGTGGTTTGTCTTTTTGTTTTTCCTCTTTATCTTTCAGATGGGACTGCCACCGTTGGTAGCCTGTGTTTTTCTGCTGCAATATACTTTCTGTATGATCTTCTAAAGATGACCTTCCAAAGTTTTCCAACAAGCATCTTTCAGAGATCGTCATAAAGACTGTTGTGTCTACTGTAGAAGGTAAGACATTTGTGTCTTCGTTGTGTTCTATGTACAATCCATGTTACTATTGCCATGGTCATGTAACCTTTGTTTTGTTCTGTTGACTTAAAAAAAAATTTTTTTTTACAATTGCTTAAGACTGTTTCAATGACAGTGTATTGTTCATGTGAAAGCAACCCTCTGCAGCCACGTTATGTTAGTCCATTGTATCCGAGGATGACTTCCACTTCTGAGTTAACAATGAATTATTTGGTGACTGGAGTCCAATCTGAGATCCACAAACTTTATTGCAGGTGGGACATATGCAGTCTGTGTTGGCAGGGACAAGCATGGTTGTATGTCTCCTGAGCTGTGTTTGCTGTTTCTTTGTGCTCCTCTCCTCCTTCCACGTCTGTACACCTCTCTGGCAGAGCTGCCGCTAGGTGGAACGTTTGGTTGCAGCATCCTCTAGGTCTGGGGTTTGATGTTGCACTTCTTCAGCGACGTTTTCAGCTTGTTCTTGTAGTGCTTCATCTGACTTCGGGACAAGTCTCTGAATGTCCTTGAGTGGCCCAGCCAGAGCTCGGACTTGAAAAAGAGACCTGAAAATAGCTGTGCAGCAATGCTCCCCATCCAACCTGACAAAGCTTGAGATCTGCAGAGAAGAATGGGAGAAACTCCCTAAATACAGGTGTGCCAAGCTTGTAGCATCATACCCAAGAAGACTCGAGGCTATAATTGCTGCAAAAGGGGCTTCAACAAAGTACTGAGTAAATTGTCTGAATATTTATGTGAATGTGATTTAGTTTTTTATTTTAAATAAATTAGCAAAAAAATCTTTGCTTTGTCATTATGGGGTATTGTGTGTAGATTGATGAAAAAATGTTTAAAATACATTTTAGAATAAGGCTGTAACAACAAAATGTGGAAAAAGTCAAGGGGTCTGAATACTTACATACAGTCACTGTGGGGATGATGTTGTCGATGCACTTACTAATAAAGCCGGTGACAGATGTGGTAAACTGCTCAATGTTATCGGATAAATCCCGGAACATATTCCAGTCTGTGCTAGCGATACAGTCCTGTAGCTTAGCATCCGCTTCATCTGACCACTTCCGTATTGAGCCCATCACTGGTACTTCCTGTTTGAGTTTTTGCTTGTAAGCAGGAAGCAGGAGGATAGAGTTATGCCCCAAATGGATGTTTCTGCTCATTAGGCTCAGATAGAGAGAGCTTTTAGAAGTTCTATTGGATAAATCAATTATTCTACGACCCCCCACGGCACTCTTATTCCATTATCACTGCTTGCATCGTTACAGCATAGGCACTAATGTTATACAGTAAGCTAAGCTTACTTGTCGCAGTGCCACAATCAACTGATTGTATTCAAGTGTAGTGTGAGGTGTGTTGCCCTCCCCTCCTCAGTCTCACACACTTTATCCTTTCTATGTCCCTCCATCACTATATCTTGCTTCCTCTGTGCCTCTCCCAGTATTTCTCACACTCTGTCTCTACTCATTTTAAGTAATTCAGCAGATGTTCTTATCCAGAGCGTCTTAAAGGAGCAATTTTGTTTAAATGCCTTGCTCAAAGGCACATCGGCATATTTTCAGCTAGTCGGCTTGGGGATTCGAACCAGAGACCTTTTGGCTACTGGCCCAACGCTCCTAACCGCTTGGCTATATGCCGCCCAGATACTCAACGCCCTCTCCCCACTCTGTCTTTTGATCTACACTCCCCAATCTCTCCCTACTGTACCGTCTCTTTCTCCCCCCTATCCATGTGCTTAAAATTCAAGTGACTTATCGCCGTGTCGTGGGTTTAAATAACACATCTCTGTGGGCAGAGCTCAAGGTTAAACATCGCTCTACTGGGAAAGATGAATAGTCTTTCTCTCAATAAGTCTGAGCAGAAGGATTCGGACATCAGCCATGAACATTTCACCTTAATGATAAAGAAGTGAGTCTTGAAAATGTCCTATTGCCATTTCTAATGATCCTATTACCCACTTTTTTCAGTTTTTTCCCACATTTCAATTTCTATTAATACCTCTCAAAATACTTTCAACAGTCAATAAGGTATTAGGTACAAGTATCATAAAATAAGTATAATGCACAGTTTTACTGGTTCAAAGACAATGGAAATGTTGGGACTAAAAGATTGTGGCTAAATTCAAGTCTCTTGTTAGTCTGGAACTGCTATGGTTTACCAAAGCATCACCCTTCCAAACTGAGCAACTCGGTATTGAACCACCAACACCCCAACAAACAGCATTAGAAGAAACTACAAGCTTCAGATGATGGACAAATCTAAAACGGAGTTGAAAATATATTCAGAATTTTTAATCCTACACTCTTAGAAACCTGAAAGGGTTCTTTGGTGGTCCCCACAGAAGAACCTTTTGAAGAACCCTTTTTGGTTCCTGGTAGAACCCGTTTGGTTCCAATTAGAACCCTATTGGGTTCCATGTAGTACCCTTTCCCCAGAGGGTTCTACATGGAACCCAAAAGGGTTCTCCTTTTGGAACCCTTTTTTCTAAGATTATATTAGAGGGGTGGAATTGAAAAAGCTCCATGGTCTCTTCCACTGCCTCGCTATTTCCCACCCTCTCTATCTGTCCCTCCCCCTCTCTCCCTCTCTCCCTCTCTCCCTCTGTCCCTCCCCATCTCTCCCTCTGTCCCTCCCCATCTCTCCCTCTATCCCTCCCCATCTATCCCTCTCTATCTGTCCCTCCCCCTCTCTCCCTCTCTCCCTCCCCATCTCTCCCTCTCTCCCTCCCCATCTCTCCCTCTCTTTCTCTCTCTCTCCCCATCTCTCCCTCTCTTTCTCTCTCCCTTTATCCCTCCCCATCTCTCCCTCTCTTTCTCTCCCTCTATCCCTCCCCATCTCTGCCTCTCTCCCTCTCTCTCTTTCTCTGTTCCACTGCAGGCTGGCAAAGGTCAGTGTGCTCTTTGCTGGGGACTGGGGTTACCATGACGCCCAGGCTTTGTCTTTAAATTCTCCATTCACAAAATAGCCGACTGTACAATTTAGCGTAATTGGGTGAAGTTGCCTCTAGACTCTGATCTTGGGTCAGTTTGGGATTTTCTCCAATAATGCTTAAGGTTATGATTGGGGGAGTGGAAGCTAATCTTAGATCTGTACATTGAGGAAACTTCACCCCGGAGTCAATTTACCAAGCATTCCTGATAGCCTGATGATATTGCTTTTTCAAAGGCATGAAGACTATGTGTAAAGGAAATGTTATGAAGGAAACCCTAGTAATAGAAATGGCAGTGTTGTAATGTCATGAGTGATAGAGTATCAATGACTTACACAGGACAGAGGAGTAGTCATTAGATGATGTAACAGTCAAATACATTAGGGCTGTTCAACTTCGGTCCTGGACAGCCGGAACATATCTAGTTTTCATTCACTCCTTCAATTTTTTATTTTATTTAACGCTTATTTTACCAGGTAAGTTGACTGAGACCACATTCTCATGTACAGCAATGACCTGGGGAATAGTTACAGGGGAGATCAGGGACTGATTCAGACCTGACACTGGGTGAATAACTCTCTTGCCAATCAGTGACGTGAATCAATCAATGGACTATCAGGGAAAATAAAAATAAAAATATTTCTGGACTGGATCCAGATGCATAACCCTGCAAAATGCTATGAAAGTGAATACGGTATTTATAGAGACCTTCGCAGATACCTATACACATGGAAAGTGAATATGCATAAAAGTGTGTCACAATTGCTAAATATAAACACAACTGGAGACACCTCATCATTTTTGGAGACAGGTGTTTGACCTGACACTGCTGCAGAGTGTAGGGGGGATTGATAACTAACTGTAAACAACCTTAGCTAGCTAGCTTTACCATTATTAGCTGCATACCGTTCTTTCCTAGCAAACAAAGGCTGTCTCCAGTTATGTTGACATTGAGGTTTGTGAGAGCTCCACTTCCAAGCATATTGCTCAGAAGTTGGAACCGGATCTGGGAACAGAACTGAAAACTGTAAAATAACAAAAGATTTTGAGGAACAGAAACAGAACCATGAACGAAAGTGATCTCTAGTGTTCTGGAACAGAACAATTATTTTACAAGCGTGGGAACCGGTTAATAACGTTCTTTTACATTCCTGATTTTTTTTTCAGTCCCACAAAAAACGTCATCAAAGCGCCTATGCAAAGCATTCACTCTGTCACTCAGAAACTTCTCCTTCCAGTGTCTACCTGCCAGATAGTTTTCTAGGCTAGTTAAGGATACTATAGTTATCACGTTTCAAATTTGGATTTTTTTTATCAACAAAAAAGGTAAGGTAAAACAAGCTTGTTAGCTAGCTCTAGTCCAGAGCGTTGAGCTAGCCTCAGCGTTGAGCCAACTCTTGGACATGCCAGCAGCATACCACCCTGCATACCACTGCTGGCTTGCTTCTGAAGCTAAGCAGGGTTGGTCCTGGTCAGTCCCTGGATGGGAGACCAGATGCTGCTGGAAGTGGTGTTGGATGGCCAGTAGGAGGCACGCTTTCCTCTGGTCTAAAAAAAAAAAATATCCCAATGCCCCAGGGCAGTGATTGGGGACACTGTCCTGTATAGGGTGCCGTCTTTCGGATGGGACGTTAAACGGGTGTCCTGACTCTCTGAGGTCATTAAAGATCCCATGGCACTTATCGTAAGAGTAGGGGTGTTAACCCTGGTGTCCTGGCTAAATTCCCAATCTGGCCCTCAAACCATCATGGTCACCTAATAATCCCCAGTTTACAATTGGCTCATTCATCCCCCTCCTCTCCCCTGTAACTATTCCCCAGGTCGTTGCTGCAAATGAGAACGTGTTCTCAGTCAACTTACCTGGTAAAATAACGGTAAAATAAAAAAAATAAAAAAAACATTCAAAGTTCCTCCATATTAGCCGTTCCTCCATAACTAGGTATCTAGCTAGCACATAATTATGTCATTCAGTGAAGTAATGATAGGCCTACTTATTTCCTAAACACATAATGCACATCACATCATGATGCCCAGCGCTTCAAGCCTCTTCCATATACACCCCTCTCCCTCACTCTCTCCCCACCCAACAAAATGGCAGTTGCATCTCGCCCAACACTAGCATGTAAACTAGCTTTCCCGGTCCATAGAAAGCTGCTGTATCTGCACTGATACAAGTTATAAAGGGAACAGAAAGGAACAATATGAACGGGTACTTTTGTCTTTCGTACAAGTTCAGAACATTATTATGCTGGTCGGAACACTGGAACGGAACCCCCCAAAAATGTGGTTCTGTTCAGAACGAAACGATTGGAAAATAATGTTGGTTCCAACCCCTGGTATTGCTACTTCTGCTCTGCTCAATTCAAACTTTCTCACAAATCACCCGTTGACATCAATGCATAATTAACTGCAACTCTCATCTCTCCAGCGTAGCACTTCATCATTTATTTCCTTATAGAATCATAGCCGTGGGATCTGTGCTGCAGCACCTCTGCTAAATTGAAATACATTTGCCAAAGTTATTGAATTAGGCCTACTGCTATCTGTTCAGCAAGAAATTAAAGAAATCAGACTATTACATCAGGATTAGGCCTGTAATTTAGCCACATAGGATCAATAGCTCCCTTAAAAAATTGCCTAGCTGTGAATTGTGTGTATCCTAAGCACAAGGTGTCAGGAAAGCGCGGCAAATCTATCAGTGAACAGCATGCAGCAGTCAGTGAAACTGGAAAGCTTTTTAGGACTAAAATGTCCTCCTCATATTGTACAGTGTATGTCTCCACACACCCAGGCCTGGGCTACTGATGGATTCAAGACAATATTTGTTTTATTGATCTGAGATTGTCAGTTTGTTAAAGTAGACTGTCATTTCCATCTTTTGTGCGGTATTAAAAAGACCCTGCTAAGTCTCCAGTCTTGTAACATTATGTAGAATTGTATGGACTGTGTTTATAGACTGTTACATTTTCCCAGACCTCTAGGTTAACAATGTTCCGGTACCTCAGAACACCCCAGGTCACTCCAATCTCGCTCTCACTTTTTGTTCTGGCACATCACAATTTATAAATTAAGCAGTGGCAGTATGTCTCCCTTCTCGTCCATGACAATAGGTTTAGTTCAGCCAGGATCAGACCAGACACTGTGAAATCCGCTTCCCGTGTTTTGACTCCTTGGTTGCGTGCCAAATGGCACCCTATTCCCTATTAAGTTATTAAGTGCACTACTTTGACTACATTTACATTTACATTTAAGTCATTTAGCAGACGCTCTTATCCAGAGCGACTTACAAATTGGTGCATTCACCTTATGACATCCAGTGAAACAGCCACTTTACAATAGTGCATCTAGATCTTTTAAGGGGGGGGGGGGGGGGGGGGGGGCAGAAGGATTGCTTTATCCTATCCTAGGTATTCCTTGAAGAGGTGGGGTTTCAGGTGTCTACAGCTTTGGGCTCTGGTCAAATAGGCTCTGGTCGTGCTCTGGTCAAATTGGCAAAGGTAATGCACTACATGGGGAATAGGGTGCCATTTGTGGACACATCCCTGGTATCTCATTAGGATTCTGATCCAGGAGCGTAATGGTACACCTTCTGAACAAAGCGTTCGATCAGTGCTGTGTCCGTGTGCAGCTTGTGTATCAATAGCTGGGCTGTCTGATAGTCCTGCTATGGTTCATTACTGACCCTGTGTGTGTGTGTGTGTGTGTGTGTGTGTGTGTGTGTGTGTGTGTGTGTGTGTGTGTGTGTGTGTGTGTGTGTGTGTGTGTGCGTGCGTGCGTGCGTGCGTGCGTGCGTGCGTGCGTGCGTGCGTGCGTGTGTGTGTGCTATGGTAGGTGTGCTATGGTAGGTGTGCTACGCCCTACCATAGCGCCCTACCATAGCGCCTTACCATAGCGCCCTACCGTATCGCCCTACCATAGCGCCCTACAATAATGCCCTAACGTAGCGCCCTACGATAGTGCCATACCATAACGCCCTACCATAGCGGCCTACCATAGCACCCTACCATAACGCCTTACCATAGCGCCTTACCATAGCGCCCTACCGTAGTGCCCTACCATAGCGCCCTACACTAATGCCCTAACGTAGCGCCCTACCATAGCGCCCTACCATAGCGCCTTACCATAGCGCCCTACCGTATCGCCCTACCATAGCGCCATACAATAATGCCGTAACGTAGCGCCCTACGATAGTGCCCTACCATAACGCCCCACCATAGCGCCTTACCATAGCGCCCTACCGTAGCGCACTACCATGGCGCTCTACAATAATGCCGTAACATAGCGCTCTACGATAGTGCCCTACCATAACGCCCTACCATAGCGGCCTACCATAGCACCCCACCATAACGCCCTACCATAGCGCCTTACCATAGCGCCCTACCGTAGCGCACTACCATAGCGCCCTATAATAATGCCCTTACGTAGTGCCCTACAAAGCTCTACCACACCAGCTTCCGACTTACCTAACTTCACTGTTAAAATATACAAACATGAGATAAGCAACACTGTGAACGGGGTGAACTGTTGAGGTACCGAGGATCTCTACCGAACTAGGTTACATCCGCTTTTACTTTGAAAGCACCTCATTGCTGCCATATATTACAATTGGATGTTCTGGTGCCGCTCAGGCAATTTATTGATTGGGGACCTTCTTATTGAGGAATGTAATTGTTTTTCATTAATATTTTTGTTGTCCTGTATTTTAATGACTTGTTTTATATAATATTTGATTTGTCCTATGAAATTATATATGCAGGGCTCCCTTGTGAAAGAGACCCTGGTCTCAATGGTGACTCCTTGCTTAAATAAAGGTCAAATAAATACACACACACACACACACACACACACACACACACACACACACACACACACACACACACACCCTGTATTCCCTGTGTAGTACCTCTAAACGACTGCACCAAATAAGCACATTTCAAAATGTGACTATTTTCTCAGAATACAAATATTCAGGATGATGAGACAGTTTAGGCAGAAGTAGAAACACTGCTTAAAATATTGGAAATCTGTTTGATTAAAACGCATAGTCACATATGAGCAGCAAACGATTGAATGCTAAATCCTTCCCTGCCAGAGAGACAGTTCTAGGTTGTATGTCAGCCTACAGCAGAGAACAGTACTAATGCTGGAGCATGTGAGTTTAGACCGCTGGGGCTTCTCTGTTACATCCTCACACCCAGCAGGAGAATATCTTCATGAGATGGTATTTTTAGAGATCTCCACATCCCCCCTGCTGTCCCACTCTCCTCCCCCCAACAATCAGCCTCATAAATCGCATGTTGAAAGGGGAAGTTCACCAAGTCCTCTCTAGTCCCACACCCAGGAGACAATTCAGACTAGCAGTCACCTTGGGAAAATCTCGGCACACCAGAGTGTGTGTGTGTGTGTGTGTGTGTGTGTTCTTCTGCGGAGTCCTATAAATTGGGATTTTCATGGCTACTGATGGGATGTATTATTAAAATCCACAGGCCATCACCCCCCCCCCCCCCCCCCCCCCCCCACACACACACACACACACACACACACACACACACACACACACACACACACACACACACTAGCCCATTCTGTCTCTCTCCTGGTTCTAGTGCTCTCCTACAGTGTTTTTCTAGCTGGAATGCATCATGATGATGAGTCTCTATTATATACACTATTATATTAGAGACTCTATGTACGTATATATATACACTATTATATACACTATTATATACACTAACCCTTTGTCTTTGCTCTCTCATCTTCCTGCAAAACCTCTTATTGTCCTCTCTATATTACGGCAGATTTCCTCCTCTTCGTCTGAAGAGGAGGTGTAGGGATCGGACCAAGACGCAGAGTGGAAAGTGTTCATATTTTAATGAAAGTAAACTGAACACTTCAAGATACAAAAACAACAAACGTGACCAAACCGAAAACAGTCCCGTGTGGCACGAACACTGACACGGAATACAATCACCCACAAAAACCCAACACCAAACAGGTTACCTTAATATGGTTCTCAATCAGGGACAACGATTGACAGCTGCCTCTGATTGAGAACCATATCAGGTCAAACACAGAAATAGACAAACCAGACACAAAACATAGAATGCCCACCCAACTCACGTCCTGACCCACTAAAACAAACAATTAACACAATAACTAGGGTCAGAACGTGACAGTACCCCCCCCCAACCTATAGGGGAGGGTCTGAGTGGGCATCTGTCCTCGGCGGCGGCTCTGGCGCTGGATGTGGACCCCACTTCACCCTTGACTTTGTCCGCTTCTGTTGCCTCCTCAAGGTGGCGACCCTCGCCACCGACCTTGGACTGGGGACCCTAGACATGGGTCCCGCTGGACTGAGGGGCAGCCCCGGACTGAGGGACCGCTCCGGACTGGCTGGCTCTGGTGGATCCTGGCTGGCTGGCTCTGGCGAATCCTGGCTGGCTGACGGCTCTGGCTGGTCATGGCTGGCTGACGGCTCTGGCTGGTCATGGCTGGCTGACGGCTCTGGCTGGTCATGGCTGGCTGACGGCTCTGGCTGGTCATAGCTGGCTGACGGCTCTGGCTGCTCCTGGCTGGCGGGCGGCTCTGGCTGCTCCTGGCTGGCGGGCGGCTCTGGCTGCTCCTGGCTGGCGGGCGGCTCTGGCTGCTCCTGTCTGGCGGGCGGCTCTGGCTGCTCCTGTCTGGCGTACGGCTCTGGCTGCTCCTGTCTGGCGGACGGCTCTAGCGGCTCGGGACAGACGGGCAGCTCTGAGGGCTCGGGACAGACGGGCAGCTCTGATGGCTCGGGACAGACGGGCAGCTCTGACGCTCGGGACAGACGGGCAGCTCTGACGGCTCGGGACAGACGGGCAGGTCTGATGGCTCGGGACAGACGGGCAGCTCTGACAGCGCTGGGCAGACGGGCAGCTCTGACAGCGCTGGGCAGGCAGCCAGCTCAGACAGCGATGGGCAGGCAGACAGTCAGTTCTGGGCAGACTGGCAGTGCAGGCGGCTCTGGGCAGACGGGCACACCTGTAGGGAGGTGACAGAGAGACAGCCTGGTGCGTGGGGTTGCCACAGGACCCACCAGGCTGGAGAGACCTACAGGAGGCTTGATGTTAAGAAGAGGCACCTGAAGGACCGGGCTGTGGGGGAGCACTGGAGCTCTGGTGCCTACTACGCGCACCTCTCCCTTAGTCTCCACTCCCACATTTGCCCGGTACGAGCGGTGCGTAGGCATAGGACGCACTGCACCCTCCCAGCGCCCCGGAGACACAGCACGCAGAGCCGGCGCAGGATACCCTGGACCGAAACTGCGTACCGGAGACCAGACGCGCTGAGCAGCCACAATACGCCCCGGCTGGATGCCCACACTCACATGACACTTTCGGGGGGCTGCCCTATAGCGCACCGGGCTATGGGCACACACTGGCGACACCGTGCGCTTAACCGCATAACACGGTGCCTGACCAGTAACGCGTTGCTTATAATAAGCACGAGGAGTGCGCTCAGGTCTGCTACCTGGCTTAGCCACACTCCTCTCTAGACCCCCGCCAAAAAGATTCTGGGGTTGCCTCTCGTACCTGTCGCGCTGCCGTGCTGCCTCCTCATATCGCCGCCGCTCAGCTTTCGCTTCCTCCAGCTCAGCTTTGGGGCGGCGATACTCCCCAGCCTGTGCCCAGGGTCCTTCTCCGTTCAAAATCTCCTCCCATGTCCAGGAGTCCTGGGATTTCTGCTGCTGCTGTCGCTGCCCTTTCCCACTCCGCTTGGTCCTTTGGTGGTGGGTGATTCTGTTAAGGCAGATTTCCTCCTCTTCGTCTGAAGAGGAGGTGTAGAGATCGGACCAAGACGCAGAGTGGAAAGTGTTAATATTTTAATGAAAGTAAACTGATACTTCAAGATACAAAAACAACAAACGTGACCAAACCGAAAACAGTCCCGTGTGGCACGAACACTGACACGGAATACAATCACCCACAAAAACCCAACACCAAACAGGTTACCTTAATATGGTTCTCAATCAGGGACAACGATTGACAGCTGCCTCTGATTGAGAACCATATCAGGTCAAACACAGAAATAGACAAACCAGACACAAAACATAGAATGCCCACCCAACTCATGTCCTGACCCACTAAAACAAACAATTAACACAATAACTAGGGTCAGAACGTGACACTCTAGTGTATATAGGATGTGTTCCAAAGGTCATCCTATGGGCCCTGGACAAAGGTAGTGCACTGTAGAGGGCATAGCGTGCCATTCGGGACGTAGCCCTACTGAATGGGTTATCTGAGTGTTTCACAATAGTGACATGAAACAAGTTTAAGATATAACAGCCATAACGCTTAAAGTCCTATTGTTTGTCATGACACAGGCAAGCATGCTCACTCTCTCACACACAAACACACACACACACGTGCATACACACATATGCACGCACTCACACATGTCTATCACTCTGCAGCAGCAGCAGGACCTTGAGTCAGTGAAGCTACAAGGCTAAATCCCAAATGGCAATCTATTCCCTTTATAGTGCACTACTTCCGACCAGGGCCTATAGGGAAATTGGACCCATACAGAGTCTCCCATACCCATGCTAGGTCGTGGGACATACTCATTTAGAGATGCATAGCACTACCACTGACACTATAAGGAACCAATGTTGTCTAAATAGCCATTAGCTGAATGCATTACAACCAAATGGGTTTCAAAGTAGGAATGGATTCTGGAGATGTGGAACCACACATATAATCTTTCATACCTCTCTCTCTCCCTCCTACTCTCGTTCCCTCTCTCCACCTCTAATTCAATATTGTCAGAACAGGGCTCTGATAGCTTGTCTGTCATAATATTTCATATTCTTAACGATAAATTACTGTAAAAACTCCCCTCACTCCGTCATCGTATTACATATTCTCCTCCTTAGATTACTGTAAAAACTCCCCTCCCCTCCCCTCACTATCATCATATTACATATTCTCTTCCTTGATGGATTACTGTAAAACTCCCCTCACTCTCCCACACTTCATGAAGCTATAACGAGCAGTGTGTTAGTTCCACACACCACTGCGTATTGAGCAATGTGTTAGTTCTATTGGCTGCTCATGTTTTCAGACACAGAGGTTGTGTTTCAAATGGCATTCTATTCCATCTATTCTCTATGGGCCCTGGTCAAAAGTAGTGCACTAAGTAGGGAATAGGGTGCCATATGTGACGCCGTTAAATACTTTACAATCCTTATTCACTATTCATCTTCTGATAATGTATTATACAGTTAGGAAACGATGCCTGCTCCCTTTGATAAATGACCCACTTAAAAAAAGGGATGTAGTGTGTAAGAGGCTTTACCCACACCAAGATGAATGATACATTAAAATTACTTTTTCTTTCTTGATGCATAGCTGTACCAATGAATCAGATCATTCAAAACAGTGTTATGTCTTAAGATATACAACCCAGGCCAGAATTCAATCCGAGGTGCGTTGCAGAGCATTTGGCATTTAAAAGGTCATTTCCAATTAAGCCGACATCTGCAGCGATTATCAATGTGATCTTTACAAACCCGGATACATTCCCTTTAAAAGTCGCATTGTCGACAGTGCTCTACAACACGCCTCAGATTGAATCCTGGCCCTAGTCTGACTCAGGACTGAAGAAATCAGTGGTGTACTTCAGTAGTTCTATTCTAGTATTTACAGGTCATTGTGTTGGAGTAGCTCCATCATCAGCAGACATGTTATGCTCTACTGGCCTTTTGTATCAGGATGCTTACATTGGCTACTGCAGGGAGAAATGTGTGTCTGTGTGTGATTGTACTTGCCTATGGAGCAGCGAGAGCAACTGCCCCTGCCTACCTTCAGGCTATGCTCAAACCCTACAAACCCTCAAACCCTACATTTTTTCCCCTTACTAGCTCTGACGTCGCTGATAGCTACTTTGAGGAAAGCAATACTTCTGATGACTGTGATATGCGGTTGTCCCACCTAGCTATCTTAAGATGAATGCACTAAATGTAAGTTGTTCTGGATAAGAGCGTCTGCTAAATGACTCAAATAACTAGGCTGTGGATTTGGCTGCAGCTCAACCATCGAGTGCTTCTAAAATGTTTCCTGTGACAGAGTATTGTCACCAGAGGCAATATGTCCCTCACACATCTCTTTACTCTCTCAGACTAACAAGGAGAGAGGAACACAGTGTGGTGGGAGGGGAGATAAAGGAAGAGGAGGTATGGGAAGACACAGGAAGAAGAGGTATGGGAAGACACAGGAAGAAGAGGTATGGGAAGACACAGGAAGAAGAGGTATGGGAAGACACAGGAAGAAGAGGTATGAGAAGATACAGGAAGAGGAGGTATGGGAAGACACAGGAAGAGGAGGTATGGGAAGACACAGGAAGAGGAGGTATGAGAAGATACAGGAAGAGGAGGTATGGGAAGACACAGGAAGAGGAGGTATGGGAAGACACAGGAAGAAGAGGTATGGGAAGACACAGGAAGAAGAGGTATGGGAAGACACAGGAAGAGGAGGTATGAGAAGATACAGGAAGAGGAGGTATGGGAAGACACAGGAAGAAGAGGTATGGGAAGACACAGGAAGGGGAGGTATGAGAAGATACAGGAAGAGGAGGTATGGGAAGACACAGGAAGAAGAGGTATGAGAAGACACAGGAAGAAGAGGTATGAGAAGATACAGGAAGAGGAGGTATGGGAAGACAGAGGAAGAAGAGGTATGAGAAGATACAGGAAGAGAAGGTATGGGAAGACACAGGAAGAGGA
Source organism: Salvelinus fontinalis (assembly GCF_029448725.1). Lineage (NCBI taxonomy): Eukaryota > Metazoa > Chordata > Actinopteri > Salmoniformes > Salmonidae > Salvelinus > Salvelinus fontinalis. The sequence continues at coordinate 18,184 of NW_026601512.1, forward strand.
GGTATGGGATGACACAGGAAGAAGAGGTATGAGAAGATACAGGAAGAGAAGGTATGGGAAGACACAGGAAGAGGAGGTATGGGATGACACAGGAAGAAGAGGTATGGGAAGACACAGGAAGAGGAGGTATGGGATGACACAGGAAGAAGAGGTATGAGAAGATACAGGAAGAGGAGGTATGGGAAGACAGAGGAAGAAGAGGTATGAGAAGATACAGGAAGAGAAGGTATGGGAAGACACAGGAAGAGGAGGTATGGGATGACACAGGAAGAAGAGGTATGAGAAGATACAGGAAGAGGAGGTATGAAAAGACACAGGAAGAAGAGGTATGGGAAGGCAGAAAGGAAGAGGAGGTATGGGAAGACACAGGAAGAAGAGGTATGGGAAGACAGATAGGAAGAGTAAGAGAGAAAAGGGGAGCAAAATAGGCAATGGTTCATTACAGAATGGTTAGTTTCAGCTGTTAAGGTAGGCCTCACGCAGAAAAAAATAGCCTTTTTTGCTTACAGGTTGAACCCTTTTGGCTTCCATGTAGAACCCTCTGTGGAACTGGGTTTACATAGACCCTGAAAAGGGTTCTAGGTGGAACCAAAAGGGTTCTTCAAAGGGGACAGCTGAAGAACCCGTTTAGGTTCTAGATAGCACCTTTGTATCCCCATCAAATCAAGTAGAAATGCTAATCCTCTCCACATCTTGATGGGTTCAGCAGAGGTGAGGAAACACCCCAGCGTACAATATAACATCTAATGCCCTGATGTATTGTTGATCAGGCATCTTATCTCTCACCGAATGACAGCCAGATTGGTGGGGAATAACATTTAGCCATAACACCCTCTGAAAGGCCACAGCTGCCACTTCCTGTGATAGACACCATAAATCTCAAACAACAAATCGTACACAACACCAATCCATTTATGCTGTTTTACACTGAGATCGAGGCTGATTAAAATCTTAACACGGAGATATTATAGGATTGTTATTGTTTTTCGAGTGTGTAATTTAGCAGGGCCTCCTTTGTAAAAGAGACCTTGGTAAATAGAAGGATCTGATGACATTCAGCACTGATGAATATGACCGTCTGAAAATCAAATAATGAAATGAAGTAAAAATGTCACTACAGTCATTAGGCAGCGACAATGCACATTAATAAAAATGTCTGTAAGTGTGCCAATTTTTTATTTATTTAGCCAAGACGGCAAATTTTAATCTGTAATCTTTTTTGAGGAAGAATGAACAGTTCTGTAAACACGTACACTCTGTTAGAAAGGTAATGAACACTAACAGTAATGTAAACAACAACACGTCTGTTGATCTATCTCTGACTGTGTCCCATATGACACTATGTTCCCTGTGCAGTGCAGTTCATCTGCAAAGTTTCTTTGTTGTGAGGTTGAAATAGATGTAAGATGTAAATGTGAGAACTGATGACTATTGTTCTGGTTTGTGTTCTGGCTACAGACATAGGCTACGTCCCAAATGTCACCCTATTCCATACTTAGTGCTCTACCTTTGAACAGGGTCCATAGGGCTTTGATCAAAAGTAGTGCACTATGTAGGGAATAGGGGGCCATTTGGGGAGTAACATGATGATTTTAATTTTCACACAAATGTTGTTTAGAATAACACTTTGTCTTCCTCTAGCTCTGATTCTGTTTGATGATAATAGTCTGATTCTGTTTTGATGATAATAGTCTGATTCTGTTTTGATGATAATAGTCTGATTCTGCTTTGATGATAATAGTCTGATTCGGTTTGATGATAATAGTCTGATTCTGCTTTGATGATAATAGTCTGATTCTGCTTTGATGATAATAGTCTGATTCTGCTTTGATAATAGTCTGATTCTGCTTTGATGATAATAGTCTGATTCTGTTTGATGATAATAGTCTGATTCTGCTTTGATGATAATAGTATGATTCTGCTTTGATGATAATAGTCTGATTCTGCTTTGATGATAATAGTCTGATTCTGCTTTGATGATAATAGTCTGATTCTGTTTGATGATAATAGTCTGATTCTGCTTTAATGATAATAGTATGATTCTGCTTTGATGATAATAGTCTGATTCTGCTTTGATGATAATAGTCTGATTCTGCTTTGATGATTGTCACGCCCTGGCCTTATTATTCTTTGTTTTCTTTATTATTTTAGTTAGGTCAGGGTGTGACATGGGGAATGTTTATGTTTTGTTGTTTTGGGTGTTTATTTGGTAAAGGGGTTAATGGTTGTAGTGTATGGTTTTGTGTTGAGTGTAGATGTCTAGTATTGTCTATGGTGGTTAGTATTCTAGGAGAGTCTATGGTTACCCGAATGAGTTCCCAATTAGAGACAGCTGATTTCGGTTGTCTCTGATTGGGAGCCTTATTTAGGGTAGCCATAGGCTCTCATTGGTTGTGGGTAATTGTCTATGTAAGAACGTTAGTAGCCTGTATGTTTGTGCACAACGTTTGTAGCTTCACGGTCGTTTTGTTGTTTTGTTATTTTGTTAAAGTGTTTCGTGTTTATTGTTTGTCATCTTTTCTAATAAAAGAAGATGGCTTATTTTCCAAAAGCTGCATTTTGGTCCGTCAATCCGCCACACGATCGTGACAGAATTACCCACCATAGGACCAAGCGGCATGGAAGGCGGCAACAGGACATACCTACACAGGATCTCTGGAGTTGGGAGGAGGAATTGGAAGAAGATCCATGGGCACAACCTGGAGAATATCGCCTCCCTCGTGAAGAGCTGGAGGCAGCGAAAGCCGAGAGGAGGCGATATGAGGAGGCAGCACGGAGACAAGGCTGGAGACCCGTGAGTACACCCCAAAAATTTCTTGGGGGGGGCCTTAAAGGGAGGGTGGCGAAGTCAGGTAGGAAACCTGCGCCTACTCCCTGTACTTACCGTGGAGAGCGGGAGTACGGGCAGACACCGTGTTACGCAGTAGAGCGCACGGTGTCTCCTGTACGCTTGCATAGCCCGGTTCGGTACATTGCAGCTCCACGTATCGGCCGGGCTAGACTGAGCGTTGAGCCATATGTCATGAAGCCGGCCCAACGCATCTGGTCACCAGTGCGTCTCCTCGGGCCGGCGTACATGGCACCAGCCTTACGCATGGTGTCCCCGGTTCGCCTACATAGGCCGGTGCGGGTTATTCCACCTCCCCGCACTGGTCAGGCGACGGGGAGCATAGAACCAGGTAAGGTTGGGCAGGCTCGGCGTTCAAGGGAGCCAGTACGCCTGCACGGTCCGGTATTTCCGGCGCCACCTCCCCGCCCCAATCCAGTACCACCAGTGCCTCCTCCACGCACTAGCTATATGGTGCGTGTCTCCAGCCTTTTACCACCAGTGTCTAAACCACGCACCAAGCCTCCTGTGTGTCCCCAGAGTCCTGTGCGTCCTGTTGCTGCTCCCCGCACTAGCCCTGAGATGCGTGTCCCCAGCCCGGTGCCACCAGTCCCGGCACCACGCACCAGGCCTACAGTGCGCCTCAGCCGGCAGGAGTCTGCCGTCTGCACAGCATTGACTGAACTGCTCGTCTCCCCAGCGCCATCTGAGCCATCCGTCTCCCCAGCGCCATCTGAGCCATCCGTCTCCCCAGCGCCATCTGAGCCATCCGTCTGCAATGAGCCTGCAAAGCCGCCCGTCTGCCATGAGCCTGCAAAGCCGCCCGTCTGCCATGAGCCTGCAAAGCCGCCCGTCTGCCATGAGCCCACTGAGCCGTCCGCCAGACAGGAGCCGCTAGAGCCGCCAGCCAGACAGGAGCCGCTAGAGCCGTCCGTCAGACAGGATCTGCCAGAGCCGCCAACCAGACAGGATCTGCCAGAGCTGCCAACCAGACAGGAGCAGCCAGATCAGTCAGCTAGCCATGAGCAGCCAGATCCGTCAGCTAGCCATGAGCAGCCAGATCCGTCAGCTAGCCATGAGCAGCCAGATCCGTCAGCTAGCCATGAGCAGCCAGATCCGTCAGCTAGCCATGAGCAGCCAGATCCGTCAGCTAGCCATGAGCAGCCAGATCCGTCAGCTAGCCATGAGCAGCCAGATCCGTCAGCTAGCCATGAGCAGCCAGATCCGTCAGCTAGCCATGAGCAGCCAGATCCGTCAGCTAGCCATGAGCAGCCAGATCCGTCAGCTAGCCATGAGCAGCCAGATCCGTCAGCTAGCCATGAGCAGCCAGATCCGTCAGCCAGCCATGAGCAGCCAGATCCGTCAGCCAGCCATGAGCAGCCAGATCCGTCAGCCAGCCATGAGCAGCCAGATCCGTCAGCCAGCCATGAGCAGCCAGATCCGTCAGCCAGCCATGAGCAGCCAGATCAGTTAGCCAGCCATGAGCAGCCAGATCAGTTAGCCAGCCATGAGCAGCCAGATCCGTTAGCCAGCCATGAGCAGCCAGATCTGTCAGCCAGCCATGGGCCGTCCCTCAGTCCGGAGCTGCAGTCCCTCAGTCCGGAGCTGCAGTCCCTCAGTCCGGAGCTGCAGTCCCTCAGTCCGGAGCTGCCATTCCTCAGTCCGGAGCTGCCCCTTACCCTGGAGCTGCCCCTTCCCCTGGTGCTGCCCCTTACCCTGGTGCTGCCCCTTACCCTGGTACTGCCCCTTATCCTGGTACTGCCCCTGACCCTGGTACTGCCCCTTACCCTGGTACTGGTTCTTAGTCCGGAGCTGTCCTTTAGTCCGGAACTCCCCCTTAATGCAATGGGGTTAATGTGGAGGGGGGTCGGTTGGAGGAAGCCTAGGAGGTGGTTAGGTACTGTGGTGACGTGGGGAGGACGACCAGAGCCGGAGCCGCCACCGTGGAGGGGAGCCCACCCAGATCCTCCCCTAGACTGTGTATGGTGCGCCCGGAGTTCGCGCCTCAAGGGGGGGGTTATGTCACGCCCTGGCCTTATTATTCTTTGTTTTCTTTATTATTTTAGTTAGGTCAGGGTGTGACATGGGGAATGTTTATGTTTTGTTGTTTTGGGTGTTTATTTGGTAAAGGGGTTAATGGTTGTAGTGTATGGTTTTGTGTTGAGTGTAGATGTCTAGTATTGTCTATGGTGGTTAGTATTCTAGGAGAGTCTATGGTTACCCGAATGAGTTCCCAATTAGAGACAGCTGATTTCGGTTGTCTCTGATTGGGAGCCTTATTTAGGGTAGCCATAGGCTCTCATTGGTTGTGGGTAATTGTCTATGTAAGAACGTTAGTAGCCTGTATGTTTGTGTACAACGTTTGTAGCTTCACGGTCGTTTTGTTGTTTTGTTATTTTGTTAAAGTGTTTCGTGTTTATTGTTTGTCATCTTTTCTAATAAAAGAAGATGGCTTATTTTCCAAAAGCTGCATTTTGGTCCGTCAATCCGCCACACGATCGTGACAATGATAATAGTCTGATTCTGTTTGATGATAATAGTCTGAATCTGCTCTGATGATAGTAGTCTGATTCTGTTTGATGATAATAGTCTGATACTGTTTGATGATAATAGTCTGATTCTGTTTGATGATAATAGTCTGATTCTGTTTGATGATAATAGTCTGATTCTGCTTTGATGATAATAGTCTGATTCTGTTTGATGATAATGTCTGAATCTACTTTGATGATAATAGTCTGATTCTGCTTTGATGATAATAGTCTGATTCTGTTTGATGATAATGGTCTGATTCTGCTTTGATGATAATAGTCTGATTCTGTTTGATGATAATAGTCTGATTCTGCTTTGATGATAATAGTCTGATTCTGTTTGATGATAATAGTCTGATTCTGCTTTGATGATAATAGTCTGATTCTGCTTTGATGATACTAGTCTGATACTGTTTGATAATAGTCTGATTCTGCTTTGATGATAATAGTCTGATTCTGCTTTGATGATAATAGTCTGATTCTGCTTTGATAATAGTCTGATTCTGCTTTGATGATAATAGTCTGTGTTTTGATGGCAATATCTGATTTTGCGCTTCTCTGTCTCATTTCAAACAACCCAGACACATGATATGAGTCTGTTTGCATGACATCATCTCAAACTATAAACAAAACCTATTTTATTCTAGTGATTGTTACGAACACGTATCAGACTTTGTTCATCCTGGTATTATGTGGTTGAGTCATCGTCCATTTAATGCTCTTTACTAGGTATCTTTAGACAAGGAGTCTGCTGAACAACTGTCTGAAATGTAAACACAACAACGTCAACACAACAACAATGTCAACACAACAACAACAATGTTGTCTCTCCTTGGTGTGACGCTTTAACAATGTAGATCAAAACATGACTGTCTCTGGAAGGCCATACTTAAAAACAACCACAAAGTTGTCCACACAGCATGCACAAATACCACTATCTTCAGAAAACACTAAATGCTGATATATAATAATACGCTGCGTGTGAATTGTGGGTAAGACAGATTTATCTGAGCGGATATTTGAAGCATGCTATTTTCCTCTATTCCCCCTGGTATCATTAAGCTCTGCAAACACACCTACAGAAGCCTCAGTAAGCAAATAATACATCTACTGCGGTTGGAATACAAATGTATTGTTGACGGTGGGATATCTGGTCTGGGCTGGTCGACAGAGAGAACGCTGTTGATTTACAACTATGATTGCATAAAATACATTATTAGTCACATTTAGATTTTAAGGTGCATCCTAAATGGCACTCTATTCCCTTTGTAGTGCCCACCCTTAGAGAACACCCCACTCTCAATTTGCTGCAATAAGAAAAACAAACAATTCATTAACCCCGCTCTGCCCGTCACAGTTGTGAATTATAAATATAGGTTCAGCCAAACCAAGAAGAACTGATAGAGTAGCTGTCACGCCTACTCCCAATCCCCTTCTCCAGAGCCCGACGTCGCTGGTTTATTCATTATTACGCACACCTGCCACCATCGTTACGCGCACCTGGACTCCATCACCTTCCTGATTACCTCCCCTATATCTGTCACTCTCTTTGGTTCAAATCAAATGTTTATTTTATTGGTCACATACACGTCATCAGCGGATCTTATTGCCGGTGTAGCGAAATGCTTGTGCTTCTAGCTCTGACGTTGCAGTAATATCTAACAAGTAATATCTAACAAATTACACATATACCCAATACACACAAATCTAAGTAGGAATGAATTAAGACTATATACATATGGACGAGCGAGGCCAAAGCGGGACGGACTAAGATACAGTAGAATAGTATAGAATACAGTATATACATATGAGATGAGGAATGCCAGATATGTAAACATTATTAAAGTGACTAGTGTTCCATTCCTTAAAAAGTGGCCAGTGATTTCTAGTCTATGCCTATAGGCAGCAGCCTCTAATCTGCTAGTGGTGGCTGTTTAACAATCTGATGGCCTTGAGATAGAAGCTGTTTTTTTCAGTCTCTCGGTCCCAGCGTTGATGCACCTGTACTGACCTCGTCTTCTGAATGATAGCGGGGTGAACAGGCCGTGGCTCGGGTGCTTGATGTCCTGTGAAATCGAGTGCTGTAGGTGTCCTGGAGGGTGGGTAGTTTACCCCCGGTAATGCATTGGGCAGACCTCACCACCCTCTGGAGAGCCTTGCGGTTGAGGGCGGTGAAGATGCCGTACCAGGCTGTGATACAGACCGGCAGGATGTTACTTGAAGAGGCTCTGTTGCGCCTTCTTCACCACACTGTCTGTGTGGGTGGTCCATTTCAGTTTGTCAGTGATGTGTACGCCAAGGAACTTGAAGATTTTCACCTTCTCCACTGCGGTCCCGTCGATGTAGATATGGGGGTGCACCCTCTGCTGTTTCCTGAAGTCCACGATCATCTCCTTTGTTTTGTTGATGTTGAGTGAGAGGTTATTTTCCTGGCACCACACTCCCAGGGCCCTCACCTCCTCCCTGTAGACTGTCTCATCATCGTTAGTAATCAAGCCTACTACTGTTGTGTCATCTACAAACTTGATGATTGAGTTGGAGGCGTACTTGGCAACGCAGTCATGGGTGAATATGGAGTACAGGTTCTTTCCCCAGGCATGATTGACTCTGTTTCTGTGTTTCATGTCTGTACGCTACTCGTGTTTGTTTTGTTCCATGTTCCGTTGTTTATTGAATTCACTCCCTGTGCTTGCTTCCCGATTCTTAGCGTATACTGTACATTACAGTAGCACACGACCACACACCATCATTAGTGTTGTTCCGACCCACAAACAACTCAGATTAAATCAATAAAAACACAAAGACATCGGTCTACCAAGACATGGACAGCAGTATGCCGTGTATTAGGGAAAGGGGGGATACCTAGTCAATTGTACAACTGAATGTATTCAACTGAAATGTGTCTCTGCATTTAACACAACCCCTCTGAATCAGAGAGGTGCGGGGGGCTGCCATAATCGACATCCACGTCTTCGGCGCCAGGGGAACACGGGGTTAACTGCCTTGTTCAGGGCCAGAATGTCAGGAATTCAATCCAGCAACCTTTCAGTTACTGGACCAATGTGCAAACCACTAGGCTACTAGGCCTGCAGTTTAAAAGCCTCTCCAAACAGGTGGGTCTTAACTGCGTGAATCTCAACTCTGAATCTATGAACACTGAAAAGAAAAAGCAGATTCTGTCATAGGAAGGAGAGAGCTAATTCATCAGTCTGTCACCTGAGGTGTGTGTGTGAGAGAGAGAGCTGTCTAAAGGGCTATTTGTCATTTGAGTGGCGTGTCAGGAGAGGGGAGAGAGGTGCAGTAGATCTGCAGGCTGTGTGTGTGTGTGTGATATCACTCAGATTGTTGACAGTCACGGCTGGCTGGGTTTCGATCTCCTCTCCTCCACAGGGCGCCTGGTCCTCATTACCAGCCTGTGATTGGTGGAATTCATTACCAGTGTGGGATTGGAGGAATTAAAGTCACCCAGTTAGTTGCAATATCACTGTACAGCGAGGACATGCCTGTACAGCTAGTGTCCTCATGTTCAAATACACACACAGATATGCAGGCAGAGGGACACAAGCACAAACAGCCACACATTCTCCCTCTTCCCTCAATCAGCCCATTCCTCCCTCCCTCCTTCATTCCCTCCTTCCTCTCCCCAGAGCATGGAGGTGTTAATTGCCACAGAGTGAAGCTATGACATAATGTAACAGGCCTGTCCAGCCAGAACAGGGCAGTGCAGTGTTTAACTGACAGACAGAAGACAGACAGGATCTTATTGTTTCTAACATTCTACAATTTCCAAATGTATAGAAATGGTTTGTTCCAACATCACTGGTGCTCCAGATTCTAAATAAACGTCAAGTACGTTAGCACACAGTGCAGGTGTCGTTGCAACAGGAAAATGGCACCCATAGAAAGGCTCTACCGATGATCAGATTTCATTATATATTCATTATATATCTATTATATAGAGAACTGTGAGACGGAGCACAGCCAGGCAGGCCGGCACAGCAGGCCTTGTGGAGACATGAAGAAGAAGCACACGTTTCCTTCATGCTTGACAATCCATCAGTCTATAGAAGTGTCCTGTATTCTACATAGCCGTCTGCCCTTCAGGAGGCGTGGGGCCTGTTAATGTTGGGGGAAGAAGAGCTCAGCTTGACTCAGCCCTCCTGGAGAGAGATGGCAAGGGAGGGGAGAGAGAAATAAAAAGGGAGGGAGAGAGACAGTGAGTAGGAGAGGGGCCCCTGCTGCTCACTGTCAACCTTCTCTGAAAAGCCACCAAACCCTACACTCCCTCGCGTCCGCCCTCACACATCAAAAGACAGCTGACGCACACAAGTGTGTGTGTGTGTGTGTGTGTGTGTGTGTATGTGTGTGTGTGTGTGTGTGTGTGTGTGTGTGTGTGTGTGTGTGTGTGTGTGGGTGTGGGTGTGGGTGTGTGAGAGAGAGAGCAGAGTACTGTAAATAAATGGCGTCTGTCTATCAGCCTTCATCCGCCTGTCTGTTCATCATGCCAACAAGCACAAAATGAATCCCATGCTTAGGGGTTGTTGCATGTGGACCTCAGTATTACAGCTCTAATATATGGATTAGTTAATCCAATGACAGAACGTCTGTCAGTTAGCTCAGAGGCCTGACAGCATGGATCAAATCAGATGTATTTAATGAAGCCCTTTTTTAATTCAGTGATTAAATACCCGGCCTAAATCCTGGAAACCAAGCACTGCAGAAACAATGAACACGTAGAAACAAAAATACAAATAAATATCCCCAATCTCTCTCTCTCACACTCACACTCCCAATCTCTCTCTCTCTCTCTCTCTCTCTCTCTCTCTCTCACACACACACACACACTCCCAATCTCTCTCTCTCTCTCTCTCTCTCACACACACACACACACACACACACACACACACACACACACACACACACACACACACACACACACACACACACACACACACACACACACACACACACACACACACACACACACACACACACACACACACACACACACACACACACACACACACACACACTCCCAATCACACACACACACTCCCAATCTCTCTCTCACACACACACTCCCAATCTCTCTCTCACACACACACTCCCAATCTCTCTCTCTCACACTCCCAATCTCTCTCTCACACACACACACACACACACGCACACTCCCAATCACACACATACACACTCCCAATCTCTCTCACACACACACTCCCAATCTCTCTCTCTCTCACACACACACACACACACACACACACACACACACACACACACACACACACACACACACACACACACACACACACACACACACACACACATACACTCCCAATCACACACACACACTCGCAATCTCTCTCTCACACACACACACACTCCCAATCACACACATACACTCCCAATCTCTCTCTCTCTCACACACACACACACACACACATATACACTCCCAATCACACACACACACTCGCAATCTCTCTCTCACACACACACACACTCCCAATCACACACATACACTCCCAATCTCTCTCTCTCTCACCCACACACACACACACACTCCCAATCACTCACATACACTCCCAATCTTTCTCTCACACACACATACACACACACACACCCAATCACACACATACACACCCAATCTCTCTCACACACACACTCCCAATCTCTCTCACACACACACTCACAATCTCTCTCTCTCACACACTCACAATCTCTCTCTCTCACACACTTACAATCTCTCTCTCTCACACACTCACACTCCCAATCTTTCTCTCACACACTCCCAATCTTTCTCTCACACACTCTCAATCTCTCTCACACACTCCCAATCTCTCTCTCATACACTCCCAATCTCTCTCTCACACACGCACACTCCCAATCTCTCTCTCATACACTCCCAATCTCTCTCTCATACACTCACACTCCCAATCTCTCTCTCTCTCTCTCTCTCTCTCTCTCTCTCTCTCTCTCTCTCTCTCTCTCTCTCTCTCTCTCTCTCTCTCTCTCTCTCTCATACACTCCCAATCTCTCTCTCACACACTCCCAATCTCTCTCTCACACACTCACACTCCCAATCTCTCTCTCTCTCTCTCTCTCTCTCTCTCTCTCTCTCTCTCTCTCTCTCATACACTCCCAATCTCTCTCTCATATACTCCCAATCTCTCTCTCATATACTCCCAATCTCTCTCTCATACACTCCCAATCTCTCTCTCTCTCACACACTCACACTCCCAATCTCTCTCTCACACACTCACACTCCCAATCTCTCTCTCTCTCATACACTCCCAACCTCTCTCACACACAAACACACAATCTCTCACATGCACACACTGCTGTGTGTGGGGGATTCCAGTGAAGTGACCTCTCTTCTTGCCCTCTGTGTCAGCTTCTATAATCTAGGGCCAATTTCCTCACTGAGTATCATGATGGCATATGACCATCCCAAGCTGTCTGCCAGGACCTCTGTGTGTGTGTGTGTGTCCTCACCAGTGTGTGTAGCGGCTAGTTGGTAAACGTCTCCTCCCAGCTGTGGTAAAATAGTTCCCTTAACTTTTATCCCACCTTCAGACACAGACCCAAATCTGATATTTTTTCTGACTGTACACACATAGTTTTACATGTGACCAGATTTCCACATTCACACTGATGTAGCCTCTGAAGTAGCACAAAGATGCAATGCTCATTTCCTTTTACTGTTCCTTTAAACTTGGGGTGGTTGTCATGGCAACGTCAGGTTGCGCAACAACAAAAAACACTTCTGAGAAAATCAAATCGTATCTAAGCGTCCAGACAGAGGATGGGGTTTGTATGAGGTATAAATCAGAAGACAAAACATCTGATTTGCTCTTCACACATTAGGTAAAATGTTAGGATCTTAGGTAAAAGATCAGATAGGTATTAGATATGCAAATAATTGGCAAAATAGCTGAATTAGGCTGCCTGTTTAAACACAGCCAGACACAGTCAGGTGGATCCTGATGCTCAGGAAGGAGGACTATGCTGGTGAAAAAAGGAGTCGGGTGAAGTAGCCCATAGACACTTGATCTTGGGTCAGTTTTGCATTTCCACCTCTTAATGGTTAAGGTGAGGATTGTGGGAGGGGGAGCCTGATCCTAGACCTGCACCCCGGACTGGTGAAAAAAAAGAAAAGGAAAGGGTTAAGAGGGCATCTACATCCGACAGGGACATTAATGGAAGTAGACAGGAGAGTTCCACTACGCTGAATACAATTCATCTTCTGTCTGTCACACAAACAGTCACGCATGCACATAGCAGCCTGGAGAGAGTGAGAGGAACAACCCAGTCCCTAGCCACATCGATCGCCATCACTTTGATCAGCACCGCCTACATGGAGAGATGATCAATACCACCAAGCGTTATTACAATACCTGTCCAGTTATATTAGACAGACCAACAAAGAAGCCATTGCCTGCACCCGAAATGGCACCCTATTCCCTATATAGTGCCCTACTCTGGTGAACAAACAGTATAGAGTGCTATTTGCGACGCAGACATTGACATGCTAGAATAATTACATACAAATTCAATTGGTTCCGTCTATTTTTGTTTTACTATTTATTTCCACCTGATTTTGCACATTTGTTTAAAATTCTTCAGCAAAGATTGCGGATTAGGTTCCCGCTGGAAAAACCCATATGAAAACGTATGCACGTATGACTGTCACTCACTTTGGATAAAGCATCTGCTAAAGTGTATATATTAAGATAAATGATGACTAGAAATGCATGTCAAAGTGTAAATAAATGAATTGAGTTTTAAATCAACGTAGCGAGCTTCCTCTGTTGTACACCACCGATTCAGCGGTGGCAAACAACATTGCCGGAACAACATTTTCAGTGTAGTTCTGCCCTTTTAAGCAGATGGGAACCCAGGCTAACTGTGTTCACAAGGAATACGGGCTCATCGTAATCACTAGAATGGATGGAAAGGTATGAAACACGGTTTCAATGCTTATGATACTGTACCATTTATTCCATAGCAGACTTTACAAAGAACACGTCCTCATATATCTCCATTCACAGACGGGCCCTTTGGGATTACAGTTACAGAACTGAAACGGTCCATTACCAGATCTACTCCACTGGGGATATTTACACTGTAGAAAGAAATAGCCACCATCCTCCCTGTGTGTGTGTGTGTGTGTGTGTGTGTGTGTGTGTGTGTGTGTGTGTGTGTGTGTGTGTGTGTGTGTGTGTGTGTGTGTGTGTGTGTGTGTGTGTGTGTGTGTGTGTGTGTGTGTGTGTGTGTGTGTGTAAAGCATAATGCCTGTTAAAGGACTAGGGTAGACTATCTTAGGCTGGGTTGAGGAATGGCTGGCACGTTATCAACAGGAAGGTGGTTTGAAGGGATCGGAGCCGGCTCAGCTCCTGTTTGCGGAGCCAGGGTGTCTCCTGGGAATTGTTCAGGTCATTTTGCTGTGGAGGCATGGATGGCTGGTGCCGTTGCTTGGGTAGGAGGAGGTTGAGGGGGGGATGCGGGTAAGAAGGTTTGGAGAAACTGCTGGTTCTGGAACGGGGTTTCGGCTGAACCAGGTGCGTCAGGATGGCGCCATTGTGCTGAAGTCTGATGGGTTGTGCATGGGTTGAAGTCTGATGGGTTGAAGTCTGATGGGTTGAAGTCTGATGGGTTGAAGTCTGATGGGTTGAAGTCTGATGGGTTGAAGTCTGATGGGTTGAAGTCTGATGGGTTGAAGTCTGATGGGTTGAAGTCTGATGGGTTGTGCATGGGTTGAAGTCTGATGGGTTGAAGTCTGATGGGTTGAAGTCTGATGGGTTGAAGTCTGATGGGCTGAAGTCTGATGGGTTGAAGTCTGATGGGTTGAAGTCTGATGGGTTGTGCATGGGTTGAAGTCTGATGGGTTGAAGTCTGATGGGTTGAAGTCTGATGGGTTGAAGTCTGATGGGTTGAAGTCTGATGGGTTGAAGTCTGATGGGCTGAAGTCTGATGGGTTGAAGTCTGATGGGTTGAAGTCTGATGGGCTGAAGTCTGATGGGTTGTGCATGGGTTGAAGTCTGATGGGTTGAAGTCTGATGGGTTGAAGTCTGATGGGTTGAAGTCTGATGGGTTGTGTATGGGTTGAAGTCTGATGGGTTGAAGTCTGATGGTTGAAGTCTGATGGGTTGTGTATGGGTTGAAGTCTGATGGGTTGAAGTCTGATGGGTTGAAGTCTGATGGGTTGAAGTCTGATGGGTTGAAGTCTGATGGGTTGAAGTCTGATGGGTTGAAGTCTGATGGGTTGCGCATGCAGTTCTATGAGGTGTGGGAGCTTTCCTCATACTCTTTGTTCCTTGTGTAGACCAGATTGTTTTGTGTCCGGAAGAAGACAGCAATTAGATCCGGCTGGAAGGACCATAAAGAAAAGGACTAGGGTGAACTGTATCTTAGGCGAGGTTGAGGAGTGATGTTGCCACTATTGTGCATCTGTAAGAATGCAGGAATGATGGTTGAAGAGAAGGTTTCCAGTTTTGGTTATTTTATTACTAAACTAACAAGAAAACACTAGGACACAGGAGCACATTGTCACGTCTGCTCCCGCTCTTCTCTCCCCCTGGCGCTTGAGGGCGCCAGGTTGCCCTGCATCACGCACTCCTGCCATCCATCACGCACAGCTGCCTTCCCTCGTCACGCGCATCAGCGTTAGTGGACTCACCTGGACTCACTTATCACCTGTTCTTTTCCTCTCCTATATTTGTCAGTCCCCAGCTCTGTTCCCCCTGTTGCATTGTATTGTTTTGTCTTTAGTATTAGTTTGCTGACGCTGTTCCTGTCTCGTTTTATGTCCGTTATTTATTGCATGTTTTACTCCCCGTACCTGCTTGGTCTCTCCAGCGTCATGTGACACACATGGGGAGTAGGAGGAGGTTTGAAAGTTCTGATACAAGTTGTGGTCTGAAGGAAATACGAAGGGGAGATATCTACAACACATTAGTATACAAGACAAAGTGCCACAACTAAGGAGAAACCAAGTATAACAAACATGCTAACCAAACAAGGACATTACCAAAATTTATGGAACTCATGTGAGAGATACAGTAGATAGCTATTTCAGACAACAAAGGAAGTATTCCAAGTATAGCATCATACAACACATTGAGAACAGCTTCCTAATGCTGAGTTGCACCCCCTTTTGCCCTGAGAACAGCTTCCTAATGCTGAGTTGCACCCCCTTTTGCCCTCAGAACAGCTTCCTAATGCTGAGTTGCACCCCTTTTTGCCCTCAGAACAGCTTCCTAATGCTGAGTTGCACCCCCTTTTGCCCTCAGAACAGCTTCCTAATGCTGAGTTGAACCCCCTTTTGCCCTCAGAACAGCTTCCTAATGCTGAGTTGCACCCCCTTTTGCCCTCAGAACAGCTTCCTAATGCTGAGTTGCACCCCCTTTTGCCCTCAGAACAGCTTCCTAATGCTGAGTTGCACCCCCTTTTGACCTCAGAACAGCTTCCTAATGCTGAGTTGCACCCCCTTTTGCCCTCAGAACAGCCTCAATTCATCGGGGCATGGACTCTGCAAGATGTCGAAAGCGTTCTGTCATGGAAAGAGCCGTTCCTAATGTTTTGTAGACTCAGTGTAAACGGTCTGATTGGCAATAAACATACAATTCTCCCTACACATAAACTGTACTTTGGCGTTAGGTACGCACAACACAGGAAAGGGAATAAGGACTGGGCTACTGTAAACACTAAGGAAAACACAAGCTGCTTTAAACCAGAGGAATGGGAGAGGACTTTTGATCAGCAGAGTGAGTTCAGGTGAGCTGATAGGCGAGGGGGAATGTCCAGAGGGTAATTGGGGAGATTTTGCATATTATCCATCAGAACTGTTATGACATGCAGTCTTTTAACTGACAAATCAGCCCCACTCATCTTTGACATCAGTTCTCCCTCTCTCTTTCCCTCCTTCCTTCCTCCCATACTATCCGCACCTCATAACCACACTACAGTCCCCAAAGGCTAGCACCAGCCTGCCACACGTTGGTATTTTATTAGGTTCCCCATCAACTTCGGCAAAAGCAGCAGCTACCCTTCCTGGGGTCCACATAAAACATGAAACATGATACAATACAGAACATTAATAGACAACAACAGCTCAAGGACAGAACTACATACATTTCAAAATGGCACTACATATCAATACATACAGACTATCTGGGTCAAACAGGGGAGAGGCGTTGTGCAGTGAGGTGTTGCTTTTTCTGTTTTTTCAAACCAGGTTTGTTTGAGCAACATGAGATGGAAGGAAGTTCCATGCAATAATGGCTCTATATAATACTGTACACTTTCTTGAATTTGTTCTGGATTTGGGGACTGTGAAAAGACCCCTGGTGGGGTAAGTGTGTGTGTGTCAGTGCTGTGTGTAAGTTGACAATGCAAAGAATTTGGGATTTTCAAAAACATTAATGTTTCTTATGAAAAGAAGTGATGCAGTCAGTCTCTCCACAACTCTTAGCCAAGAGAGACTGGCATGCATAGTATTTATATCAGCCCTCTGATTACAATGAAGAGCAAGACGTTCCGCTCTGTTCTGGGCCAGCTGCAGCCTAACTAGGTCTTTCTTTGCAGCACTCGGCCACACGACTGGACAATAATCAAGATAAGACAAACCTAGATCCTGCAGGACTTTTTGATCAGAGCAAATCAAATCAAATGTTATTTGTCACATACACATGGTTAGCAGATGTTAATGTGAGTGTAGCGAAATGCTTGTGCTTCTAGTTCCGACAGTGTCATAATATCTAACAGTAATATCTAATACGTAATCTATCAATTCCCCAACAACTACCTAATACACACAAATATAAAGGGGTGAATGAGAATATGTACATGTAAGTGATGGCGAAGGTGCAATAGATGGTATAAAATACAGTATATACATGTGATATGAGTAATGTAAGATATGTAAACATTATTAAAGTTGCTTTATTTAGAGTGCATTGTACACAGTGACTAGTGATCCATTTATTAAAGTGGCCAGTGATTGGGTCTCAATGTAGGCAGCAGCCTCTCTGAGTTAATGATTGCTGTTTAACAGTCTGATGGCCTTGAGATAGAAGCTGTTTTTCAGTCTCTCAGTCCCAGCTTTGATGCACCTGTACTGACCTCGCCTTCTGGATGATAGCGTGGTGAACAGGCAGTGGCTCGGGTGGTTGATGTCCTTGATGATATTTTTGGCCTTCCTGTGACATCGGGTGCTGTAGGTGTCATGGAGGGCAGGTAGTTTGCTGCCGGTGATGCGTTGTGCAGACCACACCACCCTCTGGAGAGCATTGCGGTTGAGGGTGGTGCAGTTGCCGTACCAGGCTGTGATACAGCCCGACAGGATGCTCTCGATTGTGCATCTGTAAAAGTTTGTCAGGGTTTTGGGTGACAAGCCACATTTCCTCAGCCTCCTGAGGTTGAAATTGCTTCTCAATTTTTGGCTAATCGGGCTATCCTCACATTGTGGCTAATCGGGCTATCCTCATTGTGTCCCGCCAACCACCACCCGCATAGTCACTTTAACCATATCTACATGTACATACTACCTCAATCAGCCCGACTAACCTGTATGTAGCCTCGCTATTGTTATAGCCTCGCTACTTTTATAGCCTCGCTACAGTTATTTTTCACTGTCTTTTCACTGTTGTTTTTATTTCTTTACTTACCTATTGTTCACCTAATACCTTTTTGCACTGTTGGTTAGAGCCTGTAAGTAAGCATTTCACTGTTGTATTCGGCGCACGTGACAAATAAACTTTGATTTGTCCCTTCGATGTGGATAGGGGGGGTACTCCTTCTGCAGTTTCCTGAAGTCCACGATCATCTCCTTTGTTGTGTTGACGTAGAGTGAGAGGTTGTTTTCCTGACACCACACTCCGAGTGCCCTCACCTCCTCCCTATAGGCTGTCTCATCATTGTTGGCAATCAAGCCCACTACTGTTGCGTCGTCTGCAAACTTGATGATTGAGTTGGAGGTGTGCATGGCCACGTAGTCGTGGGTGAACAGGGAGTACAGGAGGGGGCTGAGCAAGCACCCTTGTGGGGCCCCAGTGTTGAGGGTCAGCGAAGTGGAGATGCTGTTTCCTACCTTCACCACCTGGGGGCAGCCCGTCAGAAAGTCCAGGACCCAATTGTACAGGGCGGGGTTGAGACCCAGGGCCGCAAGCTTGATGATGAGCTTAGAGGGTACTATGGTGTAGGTATTCCTTTTGTCCAGCTGGGATCGGGCAGTGTGCAGGGTGATGGCGATTGCATGGTCTGTGGACCATATGGCGGTAAGGAAATTGAAGTGGGTCTAGGGTGACAGGTAGGGTGGAGGTGATATGATCCTTGACTAGTCTCTCAAAGCACTTCATGATGACAGAAGTGAGTGCTACGGGGCGGTAGTCATTTAGTTCAGTTATCTTTGCCTTATTGGGAACAGGAACAATGGTGGCTATCTTGAAGCATGTGGGGACAACAGACTGGGATAGGGGGCGATTGAATATGTCCATAAACACACCACCCAGTTGGTCTGCGCATGATTTGAGGACGCGGCTAGGGATGACGTCTGGGCCAGCAGCCTTGTGAGGGTTAAAACGACATATCCTTGAGTCTCTGGAAAAGAAAACCTCCCAATCCACTCCTGAGAGAGACCAAGTCTGACAGGTAACATTTATCGCCACTTTTCAACCTGCTTGACAGAGAGAGAGAGAGAGAAGGAAGAGGCTGTGGAATGAGCAAGTGGATGATAAAATATATGAAAACCGTGGAGCAGGGGTCAAAGTGCACAGGAAGCGGCTAAAAACGCACTCCAACTTTTACTGTGTCCTGATATTTATCTCCACATTTCACATCTCCACTCATCACAGAGAGAGGGAGAGAAAACGAGAGAGAGAACGCAACCTTTCCCTTTATCCTCTCCCGCCACCTCACCACAAAGCCGCTAATGAGAGAAAGCCAGACGGCCAATGTATAGAGTTAGAATGAGTAGAACCGACATTCTCATTTAGTGCTATACATGAACTGTGTTGGGTGGACTGGCAGACATATTGGGTGTATCATTTGGAATAGAAATGGCACATTGTATAGTGACGCCATGTTGGATTTTGATAAATACCTTGGATTTTAGAGCCATGTTTTTATGTCCGTTCTGCAGACTCTATTACTGAATATATTGATGTGATGCTGAAGTGAGCAGTAGACATGTACGGCTGTCAGACAGAATATCCAAATATACTGACTATGAAACAGACTCACCAAGGTGTGATCATACTAAAAGTCTGTTGATGCTCCTTTCCAAAGATTCTGCCACAACTTCTTTGTTTTAGATTGCTGCTAAAGCCTACATACATTCTAGAATTCTGCTGAAGCTCTCTTGTTCGAAAATTTTGCCAATGTTCTCTCATAGAACTTTGCTGAACTTTTTAAGTCTACAATTCTGTTGAAGCTTTCTCATTATGGAATTCTGTCAACATTGTCTCGTATAATTCTGATCAAATTCTGATCAAAAGCTTTCATGTCTAGAATTTTGTTGAAGCTTTCTCATTATAATGTTCCAATGTTCTCATAGAATTCTGCTGAAGCTTTCAAGTCTAGAATCTGACTGATGCTTTATTGTTCTAGAATTCTGCTGAAGCATTCTCATTTAAGACTTCTGCCAAAGTTCTCTCAGAATTCTGCTGAAGCATTCTCATTTAAGACTTCTGCCAAAGTTCTCTCAGAATTCTGCTGAAGCTTTCTCATTCAAGACTTCTGCCAAAGTTCTCTCATAGAATTCTGCTGAATGCTCTCTCATTCAAGACTTCAGCCAACATTCTCTCATTGAATTCTGCTGAAGCTTTCATCCCTAGAATTCTGCAGAAGCTGGTTGGTTCTGCATGAGCCCATTTGAACTGTTTCTAAAGTCAGCGGTTTTAACAACACAATAAAAGAGGATAAGAAAATACATTTCAGAAACATAACATCGTATTAGTCTCCATGTAAAATCACATTTTATTATGTCAAAAATAAAACGAATCAACTTACAGTAGACTTTAAAAATATATATATTTCCAATCATTCCGATTTGTACTCAGATTTCTGTTAAGGTCACATTTGTTTGTGAATCTTGGAGTATCACTGTATAACAGTACAGGTATAGAATGACTATAAGGCACATTAACAAAAAAACTAAAATGGTTAAATCCCTGTAAAACAACACATTCATTTATTTAAGTATTAACAGTTCAAAACATATTTTAAACTGAATCAGCACCATGAAATACATGTAGTGGCAGTTTATGTACCAAACATATGTGCAACTACAATAACGTACAGTACAGGAATATTTAAGCATATTTGCACTATATCAGTAACATAGCAGTTGAAGCAAGTTGCAACAATTACTCATAAAAAAGCAGCTACTTTTCTGTATTAAATAATCACCCCAAAAAATGTTAATCCACAATTACATATGTGAACACAGCAACAACAACAACAACAGAAACATACAATACAGAGAACGTGAAACAAGGCTGCATTCCACAGTAGTGAATTATGTCGTAAGTTAGCACCATTCAAACCCCATTGGCTGTCTGGAGAGCCAGGACTGAGGCCTCTATTCAACACACACACAAACACACACCAACGGAAAGGGGTCAGGACTTTGAAATGTGATCCCACACTTGAGGTCAAGCCTCCTTTTTAACAAGTGTCATCCCCACTGCACCTGTATGGTATATTCACAGTCTCCATGGCCACAACCACAGGGTCTCCATAGCCACAACCACAGGGTCTCCATAGCCACAACCACAGGGTCTCCATAGACACAACCACAGGGTCTCCATAGCCACAACCACAGGGTCTCCATAGACACAACCACAGGGTCTCCATAGACACAACCACAGGGTCTCCATAGACACAACCACAGGGTCTCCATAGCCACAACCACAGGGTCTCCATAGCCACAACCACAGGGTCTCCATAGACACAACCACAGGGTCTCCATAGACACAACCACAGGGTCTCCATAGCCACAACCACAAGGTCTCCATAGCCACAACTACAGGGTCTCCATAGCCACAACTACAGGGTCTCCATAGACACAACCACAGGGTCTCCAAAGACACAACTACAGGGTCTCCATAGACACAACCACAGGGTCTCCATAGACACAACCACAGGGTCTCCATAGACACAACCACAGGGTCCCCATAGCCACAACCACAGGGTCTCCATAGACACAACCACAGGGTCTCCATAGACACAACCACAGGGTCTCCATAGACACAACTACAGGGTCTCCATAGACACAACCACAGGGTCTCCATAGCCACAACCACAGGGTCTCCATAGACACAACCACAGGGTCTCCATAGCCACAACCACAGGGTCTCCATAGCCACAACTACAGGGTCTCCATAGACACAACCACAAGGTCTCCATAGCCACAACTACAGGGTCTCCATAGACACAACCACAGGGTCTCCATAGCCACAACTACAGGGTCTCCATAGACACAACCACAGGGTCTCCATAGACACAACCACAGGGTCTCCATAGACACAACTACAGGGTCTCCATAGACACAACCACAGGGTCTCCATAGCCACAACCACAGGGTCTCCATAGCCACAACCACAGGGTCTCCATAGCCACAACCACAGGGTCTCCATAGCCACAACCACAGGGTCTCCATAGCCACAACCACAGGGTCTCCATAGCCACAACTACAGGGTCTAGGCATAAGTTGGAATGGTATCATATTCTACCTGTAGGTACCAGAGTTGAAACAAGACCAACATGCCTCGGCCCCTCTATCCGTAACCAGTATCATTCAATTATAGGCCAGGCCATAGAGTTTTATAGAGGGCCCACTTGCCACAAATCCTATTTTAGCATCGACATCACCATTGAGGAGTTACACCTTTTGAAGTAGTCAACTTGGTGGGACTTTTTCAGTCACAGAAGCCATTATGGCAACGATGCAAATATGTGCCATCTGTCTAACCCTATGGGCCGACCTCAGCTGTTTAAAGAGATTCTCCGGTAGTTTTGTATACTTTTTTGCCAGTAGTTCCGAAAGTAACATTCAAAGAGCCATAAGTGGTCCATGAAAACTGCGTACTAAGTCACATACAGTACATGCAGATATGTGCACCACGTCATTGCTCTCTCTCTCTCTCTCTCTCTCTCTCTCTCTCTCTCTCTCGCGCGCGCTCTTTCTCTGCTGTGTCCACTGAGCCGTTGGGCCCACCCTCCAACCTCATTGAATAACTAGGCACGCCTCTTGCTAGCTGTCACTCAAATGTGAGGGGCTGAAGCTTATTGGCTAGAACTCAAATTGCTAGGAGGCTGGCCCACGGGGGGGGGGGGGGGGAAATGTCAGGAAAATGGCTTGGCACAGCTTCAAACTAGGAATTTCTGGCTAATTGAGGCAAGACAGTAATTCTGCTCATAGATTATGCATTTATGAACTACACTTTGACACATCCAGTCCAAAGTGGGAGGGTTACAAAATACTTTCTTATTCACCAAAGTACCAGAGCATGTCTTTAACCGTGATGTTTTCTTTACAAGTCTGTCTTCAAAGTGTGAACAGTGTGACCTTTTCAATGAAGATCTCACCACTGACGGCTCGTACCACAGAGACATGCATCGATTACACACACGCATGCCAACACACACACACACACGGTACTGCCAGGGTGGTGTTCTGAACACGTAGGTAAACAGTACCATGTTAGATTGTTTGATTGATTAATGGTTCCCTGCTCTGAAGGGTTGGGAATGTGGGACTCAGGAGTTCAGAGAGCTGGGCTGTATGTTTTCTTTGTTCTGACTGGGCCCATATCAGCTCTTATCCCAATACTGGGGGCTCTGCCTGGGGGCCAAGGTCTCTTCCTGGGGTCTGCCTGGGGGCCAGGTTCTCTGCCTGGGGGGTTCCTGGGGGGCAGGGTCTTAACCTGGGGGCTTCCTGACCTGGGGGTCAGCGTCTCTACCTGGGGGTCAGGGTCTCTACCTGGGGGTCAGTCTCTACCTGGGGGTCAGGGTCTCTACCTGGGCATCAGGGTCTCTACCTGGGAGCTGCCTGGGGGACAGGGTCTCTACCTGGGGGCTGCCTGGGGGACAGGGTCTCTACCTGGAGATCAGGGTATCTACCTGGGAGCCAGGGTCTCTACCTGGGAGACAGGGTCGCTACCTTGGGGCCAAGGTCTTTTCCTGGGGGACGGGGGACAGGGTCTCTACCTGGGGGCTGCCTGGGGGACAGGGTCTCTACCTGGGGATCAGGGTCTCTACCTGGGAGCTGCCTGGGGGACAGGGTCTCTACCTGGGGATCAGGGTCTCTACCTGGGGGACAGGGTCTCTACCTGGGGGACAGGGTCTCTACCTGGGGGCTGCCTGGGGGACAGGGTCTCTACCTGGGGATCAGGGTCTCTACTTGGGGGACAGGGTCTCTACCTGGGGATCAGGGTCTCTACCTGGGAGACAGGGTCTCTACCTGGGGGCTGCCTGGGGGACAGGGTCTCTACCTCGGGATCAGGGTCTCTACCTGGGGATCAGGGTCTCTACCTGGGAGACAGGGTCTCTACCTGGGGGCTGCCTGGGGGACAGGGTCTCTACCTGGGGATCAGGGTCTCTACCTGGGGGACAGGGTCTCTACCTGGGGGCTGCCTGGGGGACAGGGTCTCTACCTGGGGATCAGGGTCTCTACTTGGGGGACAGGGTCTCTACCTGGGGATCAGGGTCTCTACCTGGGAGACAGGGTCTCTACCTGGGGGCTGCCTGGGGGACAGGGTCTCTACCTGGGGATCAGGGTCTCTACCTGGGAGCCAGGGTCTCTACCTGGGGGCTGCCTGGGGGACAGGGTCTCTACCTGGGAGCCAGGGTCTCTACCTGGGGGACAGGGTCTCTACCTGGGGGCTGCCTGGGGGACAGGGTCTCTACCTGGGGGACAGGGTCTCTACCTGGGGGCTGCCTGGGGGACAGGGTCTCTACCTGGGGGACAGGGTCTCTACCTGGGGGCTGCCTGGGGGACAGGGTCTCTACCTGGGAATCAGGGTCTCTACCTGGGGGACAGGGTCTCTACCTGGGGGACAGGGTCTCTACCTGGGGGACAGCATCTCTACCTGGGGGACAGCATCTCTACCTGGGGAACAGGATCTCTACCTGGGGGACAGGGTCTCTACCTGGGAGCTGCCTGGGGGACAGGGTCTCTACCTGGGGGCTGCCTGGGGATCAGGGTCTCTACCTGGGGGACAGGGTCTCTACCTGGGGATCAGGGTCTCTACCTGGGAGACAGGGTCTCTACCTGGGGATCAGGGTCTCTACCTGGGAGACAGGGTCTCTACCTGGGGGCTGCCTGGGGGACAGGGTCTCTACCTGGGGATCAGGGTCTCTACCTGGGAGCCAGGGTCTCTACCTGGGGGCTGCCTGGGGGACAGGGTCTCTACCTGGGAGCCAGGGTCTCTACCTGGGGGACAGGGTCTCTACCTGGGGGCTGCCTGGGGGACAGGGTCTCTACCTGGGGGACAGGGTCTCTACCTGGGGGCTGCCTGGGGGACAGGGTCTCTACCTGGGAATCAGGGTCTCTACCTGGGGGACAGGGTCTCTACCTGGGGGACAGGGTCTCTACCTGGGGGACAGCATCTCTACCTGGGGAACAGGATCTCTACCTGGGGGACAGGGTCTCTACCTGGGAGCTGCCTGGGGGACAGGGTCTCTACCTGGGGGACAGGGTCTCTACCTGGGAGCTGCCTGGGGGACAGGGTCTCTACCTGGGGGCTGCCTGGGGATCAGGGTCTCTACCTGGGGGACAGGGTCTCTACCTGGGGATCAGGGTCTCTACCTGGGGGACAGGGTCTCTACCTGGGGGCTGCCTGGGGGACAGGGTCTCTACCTGGGGGCTGCCTGGGGGACAGGGTCTCTACCTGGGGGACAGGGTCTCTACCTGGGGATCAGGGTCTCTACCTGGGGGACAGGGTCTCTACCTGGGGGCTGCCTGGGGGACAGGGTCTCTACCTGGGGATCAGGGTCTCTACCTGGGGATCAGGGTCTCTACCTGGGAGACAGGGTCTCTACCTGGGGGCTGCCTGGGGGACAGGGTCTCTACCTGGGGGCTGCCTGGGGGACAGGGTCTCTACCTGGGGATCAGGGTCTCTACCTGGGGATCAGGGTCTCTACCTGGGAGACAGGGTCTCTACCTGGGGGCTGCCTGGGGGACAGGGTCTCTACCTGGGGATCAGGGTCTCTACTTGGGGGACAGGGTCTCTACCTGGGGGCTGCCTGGGGGACAGGGTCTCTACCTGGGGATCAGGGTCTCTACTTGGGGGACAGGGTCTCTACCTGGGGATCAGGGTCTCTACTTGGGGGACAGGGTCTCTACCTGGGGATCAGGGTCTCTACCTGGGAGACAGGGTCTCTACCTGGGGGCTGCCTGGGGGACAGGGTCTCTACCTGGGGATCAGGGTCTCTACCTGGGAGCCAGGGTCTCTACCTGGGGGCTGCCTGGGGGACAGGGTCTCTACCTGGGAGCCAGGGTCTCTACCTGGGGGACAGGGTCTCTACCTGGGGGCTGCCTGGGGGACAGGGTCTCTACCTGGGGGACAGGGTCTCTACCTGGGGGCTGCCTGGGGGACAGGGTCTCTACCTGGGGGACAGGGTCTCTACCTGGGGGCTGCCTGGGGGACAGGGTCTCTACCTGGGAATCAGGGTCTCTACCTGGGGGACAGGGTCTCTACCTGGGGGACAGGGTCTCTACCTGGGGGACAGCATCTCTACCTGGGGGACAGCATCTCTACCTGGGGAACAGGATCTCTACCTGGGGGACAGGGTCTCTACCTGGGAGCTGCCTGGGGGACAGGGTCTCTACCTGGGGGCTGCCTGGGGGACAGGGTCTCTACCTGGGGGACAGGGTCTCTACCTGGGGATCAGGGTCTCTACCTGGGAGACAGGGTCTCTACCTGGGGATCAGGGTCTCTACCTGGGAGACAGGGTCTCTACCTGGGGGCTGCCTGGGGGACAGGGTCTCTACCTGGGGATCAGGGTCTCTACCTGGGAGCCAGGGTCTCTACCTGGGGGCTGCCTGGGGGACAGGGTCTCTACCTGGGAGCCAGGGTCTCTACCTGGGGGACAGGGTCTCTACCTGGGGGCTGCCTGGGGGACAGGGTCTCTACCTGGGGGACAGGGTCTCTACCTGGGGGCTGCCTGGGGGACAGGGTCTCTACCTGGGAATCAGGGTCTCTACCTGGGGGACAGGGTCTCTACCTGGGGGACAGGGTCTCTACCTGGGGGACAGCATCTCTACCTGGGGAACAGGATCTCTACCTGGGGGACAGGGTCTCTACCTGGGAGCTGCCTGGGGGACAGGGTCTCTACCTGGGGGACAGGGTCTCTACCTGGGAGCTGCCTGGGGGACAGGGTCTCTACCTGGGGGCTGCCTGGGGATCAGGGTCTCTACCTGGGGGACAGGGTCTCTACCTGGGGATCAGGGTCTCTACCTGGGGGACAGGGTCTCTACCTGGGGGCTGCCTGGGGGACAGGGTCTCTACCTGGGGGCTGCCTGGGGGACAGGGTCTCTACCTGGGGGACAGGGTCTCTACCTGGGGATCAGGGTCTCTACCTGGGGGACAGGGTCTCTACCTGGGGGCTGCCTGGGGGACAGGGTCTCTACCTGGGGATCAGGGTCTCTACCTGGGGATCAGGGTCTCTACCTGGGAGACAGGGTCTCTACCTGGGGGCTGCCTGGGGGACAGGGTCTCTACCTGGGGGCTGCCTGGGGGACAGGGTCTCTACCTGGGGATCAGGGTCTCTACCTGGGGATCAGGGTCTCTACCTGGGAGACAGGGTCTCTACCTGGGGGCTGCCTGGGGGACAGGGTCTCTACCTGGGGATCAGGGTCTCTACTTGGGGGACAGGGTCTCTACCTGGGGGCTGCCTGGGGGACAGGGTCTCTACCTGGGGATCAGGGTCTCTACTTGGGGGACAGGGTCTCTACCTGGGGATCAGGGTCTCTACCTGGGAGCCAGGGTCTCTACCTGGGGGCTGCCTGGGGGACAGGGTCTCTACCTGGGAGCCAGGGTCTCTACCTGGGGGACAGGGTCTCTACCTGGGGGCTGCCTGGGGGACAGGGTCTCTACCTGGGAATCAGGGTCTCTACCTGGGGGACAGGGTCTCTACCTGGGGGCTGCCTGGGGGACAGGGTCTCTACCTGGGGATCAGGGTCTCTACCTGGGGGCTGCCTGGGGGACAGGGTCTCTACCTGGGAGCCAGGGTCTCTACCTGGGGGACAGGGTCTCTACCTGGGGGCTGCCTGGGGGACAGGGTCTCTACCTGGGAATCAGGGTCTCTACCTGGGGGACAGGGTCTCTACCTGGGGGACAGGGTCTCTACCTGGGGGACAGCATCTCTACCTGGGGGACAGGATCTCTACCTGGGGGACAGGGTCTCTACCTGGGAGCTGCCTGGGGGACAGGGTCTCTACCTGGGGGACAGGGTCTCTACCTGGGAGCTGCCTGGGGGACAGGGTCTCTACCTGGGGGCTGCCTGGGGATCAGGGTCTCTACCTGGGGGACAGGGTCTCTACCTGGGGATCAGGGTCTCTACCTGGGGAACAGGGTCTCTACCTGGGGGCTGCCTGGGGGACAGGGTCACTACCTGGGGTTCAGGGTCTCTACCTGGGGGCTGCCTGGGGGACAGGGTCTCTACCTGGGGGACAGGGTCTCTACCTGGGGATCAGGGTCTCTACCTGGGGGACAGGGTCTCTACCTGGGGGACAGGGTCTCTACCTGGGGGCTGCCTGGGGGACAGGGTCTCTACCTGGGGATCAGGGTCTCTACCTGGGGATCAGGGTCTCTACCTGGGAGACAGGGTCTCTACCTGGGAGACAGGGTCTCTACCTGGGGGCTGCCTGGGGGACAGGGTCTCTACCTGGGGATCAGGGTCTCTACCTGGGGATCAGGGTCTCTACCTGGGAGACAGGGTCTCTACCTGGGGGCTGCCTGGGGGACAGGGTCTCTACCTGGGGATCAGGGTCTCTACTTGGGGGACAGGGTCTCTACCTGGGGGCTGCCTGGGGGACAGGGTCTCTACCTGGGGATCAGGGTCTCTACTTGGGGGACAGGGTCTCTACCTGGGGATCAGGGTCTCTACCTGGGAGACAGGGTCTCTACCTGGGGACTGCCTGGGGGACAGGGTCTCTACCTGGGGATCAGGGTCTCTACCTGGGAGCCAGGGTCTCTACCTGGGGGCTGCCTGGGGGACAGGGTCTCTACCTGGGAGCCAGGGTCTCTACCTGGGGGACAGGGTCTCTACCTGGGGGCTGCCTGGGGGACAGGGTCTCTACCTGGGAATCAGGGTCTCTACCTGGGGGAAAGGGTCTCTACTTGGGGGCTGCCTGGGGGACAGGGTCTCTACCTGGGGATCAGGGTCTCTACCTGGGGGCTGCCTGGGGGACAGGGTCTCTACCTGGGAGCCAGGGTCTCTACCTGGGAGACAGGGTCTCTACCTGGGGGCTGCCTGGGGGACAGGGTCTCTACCTGGGGTCAGGATCTCTACCTGGTGGACGGGGGACAGGGTCTCTACCTGGGGGCTGCCTTAAATCATAATCTGTAAAACGTGAACACAACTGCAGATTACCCCTTTAAGTCAGAATCTGTAAAACGTGAACACAACTGCAGATTACCCCTTTAAGTCAGAATCTGTAAAATGTGAACACAACTGCAGATTACCCCTTTAAGTCAGAATCTGTAAAACGTGAACACAACTGCAGATTACCCCTTTAAATCAGAATCTGTAAAACGTGAACACAACTA
>NW_026601513.1:0-47291 GCF_029448725.1 Salvelinus fontinalis
CTCATCTACACTACTCTCTCATCTACACTACTCACTCATCTACACTACTCACTCATCTACACTACTCACTCATCTACACTACTCTCTCATCTACACTACTCACTCATCTACACTACTCACTCATCTACACTACTCTCTCATCTACACTACTCACTCATCTACACTACTCACTCATCTACACTACTCACTCATCTACACTACTCACTCATCTACACTACTCTCTCATCTACACTACTCACTCATCTACACTACTCACTCATCTACACTACTCACTCATCTACACTACTCACTCATCTACACTACTCACTCATCTACACTACTCACTCATCTACACTACTCACTAATCTACACTACTCACTAATCTACACTACTCACTAATCAAGAGAAGCTGTTGAAAGGGACTTTGCACTACACCAATACAAATCAAACTGTTATTGAAAGGGGATGTTTCCCCATGTGGAAACAAGCTGAACAGGTAAAGCCACAGTGACAACTAAAGTTTTTATTTAGTTCGGTGATAAAGGCCTCATATAAAAATAACAGGTTCTGACTCAGAAAGCACGTAAAACAAATGTGCCTTAAATTGTACTTTTCTCAAACTATCTGATCACTGAGAGTTTGAAAGGTACCGATGCCCCTCAGTAAAAGCATGCTGAATAAACTATTTCTAAGCCTGTTTTACTCCAGTTCTGGAGTGTTGGCAACACAGATGGGTTTTTCTCTTAGCCGTTTCATTCCTTTTTTTCTGCTTCAAAACTCACACGTCTCTCCCATTGTCCATTTGACAGAGGAGAAGAGAGAGGGAGAGAATCCAGAAGAGAGAGAGAAAGAGTCCGGGCAAATGCCGCACAAAAAAATATTAAAAATGTATCCCGTTCCATTTCAATTCAAGGTACGCATCACTCTCCTTAAGCAGGGGCTGTCTCTTTAAATCAGAGGAACTGTCACTTCCCTAGCTGTCTGTTTACAAAATAGGAGGCTGAAAATTAGACCTGGTCCCCGTGGACAACCTCCTTGTATAACTCTAAATAATAAATAAATATTAGATAAATAATTTCAGAAGTTTTAATAATGTAAGAAGTCAAAGAATTCACTCATACTGTAGAAAGAAACGGGAGGATAAAAGGAAAAAGGATAATGCCGTAGGTACAATGCGTGTGGAGAGGTAGACTGGAGAGTGTTTCTGTCCGGAAGAGAGAGGACATTAAGGCTCAGTAGGCTTTGTTACCCCGTTAACACCCCCAGAGGCTTGTCATATTGGGAACAGTTGAGGCTGTACGATGGGGGGAGATGGAAGAAGATATCATGGACAGATAATGCCCAGGTCTGGAGGGACAGCCAGGAGGAGGATCAGCCTGAACTTTAACCCAGCTGTGGGAGGGTCTACCTGGGGGGAACAGGTTAGCTTGCGTTGGGGTGGTCTGGATGTTGGACCCAGTTAGGGCCTCTGCTAACTGGCTGATCATGAGCACCATGTGGAGAGACAGATATGATTATGAATGGGGAATTATAAAACGCTCACGCCATGTGCCAAAGCTAGATGTAATTAGCCTTAATTGGCTAATTGGGCTAGATTGGAGGATGGCACAAGATAAACGGCTCTGCTCTCCTCAATGTGGAAATGACTGTAGCTTCAAGTCAAGTCTACAGCTATCATGCAGAGTCTTTCTCGCAGTGCTTCTACGAGAGCATGTGCACATCAGTGGAGGCTGCTGAGGGGAGGACGGCTCCTAATAATGGCTGGAATGGAATGGGATCAAACGTATAAAAACCATTGTGTTTGATACCATTGCATTGCACTCCATTCCATCCATTATTATGAGCCGCCCTCCCCTCAGCAGCCTCCACTGGTCCACATGATCTACAGTTAAGTCAGTCCCTCGACTGAATGTGGCAAAACGTACTACACTCTTTCTCACACCAACCCGTATGACTGTATTGTTACCACTCCCTCCAACATATACAGTAGCTGATGTGATTCTCTCTGTAGCCAATAACCCAGCTATGAAACACCTTGTTAACTCTTATAGTTAACACTCATATGGGATCATTTACACCTGGGAGATGAAATGTCAGGTCTCAGGCCTTCCTACCTCCCTCTTTCTTCCTTCCTTCCTACCTCCCTCTTCCTTCCTTCCTTCCTTCCTTCCTTCCTTCCTCCCTCCCCTCCCTCCCTCCCTCCCTCTCTTTCTTTCTTTCTTCTCTCCCAGTCCACTTCAGTGTGAGACATCTGAGTGAAACAAAAGAACAGGGGCTAGTTTCCCCACTCTACTGACTCCCAGGGAGAGCTGCAGACAAGGAGAGCTAACTCCTTCCTGGCTAATAACACCATCTAGAATTCACATCGTCCAAATAGGTTCATGTGTTCTTGCCCAGAGGGCCCCATATACCTTAGCAGAGAAACTCTCTTTAGTTCAGGTTCCATTAACCAAAAACACCAACACCTATTAGCCGCTTCGGTGTATATGAGAAGTTGAAATGTGTGTGTGTGTGTGTGTGTGTGTGTGTGTGTGTGTGTGTGTGTGTGTGTGTGTGTGTGTGTGTGTGTGTGTGTGTGTGTGTGCGTGCGTGCGTGCGTGCGTGCGTGCGTGCGTGCGTGTGTGCTTGCGTGTGTGTTACTACCTGGAGGGATCCTGTCCCTGGGTTTAAATGTTCTGAGAGAACAATGTCTTGGCCCCTGACAGGTTGTTAAAGACAGTGCTATGTTGAGGTCACTCCCTATGTGGCGTGCATTAGCGCTCTGTTCCAACCCTAAAGACACACAAACACACTCACACTCACACACACTCACACACATTCACACACATTCACACTCACACACATTCACACTCACACACAATCACACACACTCACACTCACACACACTCACACACATTCACACACATTCACACTCACACACATTCACACTCACACACAATCACACACATTCACACTCACACACACTCACACACATTCACACTCACACACAATCACACACATTCACACTCACACACACTCACACACACTCACACTCACATGCAGTAGAGTTTGGGCATTGTCATAGTGTAAACCAAAATGGCAAGTGGTGTGTACACCGTGCAGGTGTGTTGGTGTGTGAAAGAGCATCACACACAGTGTTAAACACCCTGTGGAAGTGAACAGAGGCCCATTCTTGAAACTTTTCCAAAAGCAAATCCTCTATTTGTGAAACCAATATTTGTTTAGACTGCAGATTCCTAGAGTGTCTGTGTTTTTTTCAGTGCACAGTATATATTGTTTATTAATCAAGAAAGCACACATGAGATTGCAAGGAGTACACTTGTCCCTACACTGCGAGCAGAGCAGAACATAGAAATGGAACAGTCATTGCTCACACTTCCTTACATACAGTGTAATAAAGTTTCTTCTTCTTTTCATTTAGAAAGACTGAAGTGGATAGAGAGAGAATGTTCCCCGTTGGAGAAATGCCATTGATCCTCTTAGTCCTGTTCTAGTTTTAGGAGTGGGTCTATTGTTTACTGCAGTTCTCTTTCCTCCTTTCTCTCTCGTTCTCTCTTTCTCATCCTTTCCCCCTCTTTCTTTCTCTCTTTCTCATCCTTTCCCCCTCTTTCTTTCTCTCTTTCTCATCCTTTCCCCCTCTTTCTTTCTCGTTCTCTCTTTCTCATCCTTTCCCCCTCTTTCTCTCTCTCTTTCTCATCCTTTCCCCCTCTTTCTTTCTCGTTCTCTCTTTCTCATCCTTTCCCCCTCTTTCTTTCTCTCTTTCTCATCCTTTCCCCTCTTTCTTTCTCTATTTCTCATCCTTTCCCCCTCTTTCTCTCTCTCTTTCTCATCCTTTCCCCCTCTTTCTCTCTCTTTCTCATCATTTCCCCCTCTTTCTCTCTCTCTTTCTCATCCTTTCCCCCTCTTTCTTTCTCTCTTTCTCATCCTTTCCCCCTCTTTCTCTCTCGTTCTCTCTTTCTCATCCTTTCCCCCTCTTTCTCTCTCTCTTTCTCATCCTTTCCCCCTCTTTCTCTCTCTCTTTCTCATCCTTTCCCCCTCTTTCTTTCTCTCTTTCTCATCCTTTCCCCCTCTTTCTTTCTCTCTTTCTCATCCTTTCCCCCTCTTTCTTTCTCTCTTTCTCATCCTTTCCCCCTCTTTCTTTCTCTCTTTCTCATCCTTTCCCCCTCTTTCTTTCTCTCTTTCTCATCCTTTCCCCCTCTTTCTTTCTCTCTTTCTCATCCTTTCTCCCTCTTTCTTTCTCTTTCTCTCTTTCTCATCCTTTCCCCCTCTTTCTTTCTCTCTTTCTCATCCTTTCTCCCTCTTTCTTTCTCTTTCTCTCTTTCTCATCCTTTCCCCCTCTTTCTTTCTCTCTTTCTCATCCTTTCCCCTCTTTCTCTCTCTTTCTCTCTTTCTCATCCGTTCCCCCTCTTTCTTTCTCTTTCTCATCCTTTCCCCCTCTTTCTTTCTCTCTTTCTCATCCTTTCCCCCTCTTTCTCTCTTTCTCATCCTTTCCCCCTCTTTTTTTCTCTTTCTCTCTTTCTCATCCTTTCCCCCTCTTTCTTTTTCTTTTTCTCATTCATCCTTTTCCGCTCTTTCCTTCTCTTGATTCTTACCTTACTTTCCTCTTATTTTCTCTCTCTCTTTCTCTCTTTCTCTCTTATTCTCTTTCTCTCGATTTCCTGTTGACACGTGCCTCTGTGTTCTTCCGGGTGCATTCGGCAGCACTTGAAATCGTTCACTCACTTCTACTGAATCTAAAAGGTTGAAGAATGGCCTTTAATAAGGCGTGTGATGCACGGGCGGTGCATTTGAGGGAGATCGATCTTGATGTACAGCTTGCTTGATGTATAGTCTGTGTAGTGTTAACTGTCGCGATGTTGAGAAAAACCGAGGGTGTGTACGCTGTAATATGCAGCTGCTGTGTCTTATGAAGCCAGAGGCCGTTTCTGTATCATCGTCTGAGTGTACCTCTGACAGAGGAGCCTACCTAAGGGCTTAGCTCACTGCAAAACTAGTCATTGTAGTTGACTTTATGCATTGAATCACTCAAGTGATATTAAGCATGGGTTACCAATGGATTATGATATAATTTAAAGATAGTTGGTATTTAGATGTAAATGACCACGTTTACATGTGCACATGTATTCTGGATAGTAGCTCATATCCCGCTTAAGGTCTTATTTCGGGATAAGCTGTTGACATGCACCTTTGATACCTCGCTCCATGAATAAACAGAATATTCCTCATTTAAGTTATTGTGGGTTAAATGGAAAAGTAACTGAAATATGGAGACTGCCTGTGGACCAATAACCTCTCACATGTGGTAATATACTATTAACTCCTGCAGAATGATGCATTTCTTGCAGTAAAACAAAACAACAAATGTACATTTTGTCACAAGAACAGGAGTGGAGAAATATGATTTCTTTCTTTCAGCATCTCTTGAGAAAATGCGAATGCACGTGCAATGTGTTATCTTTGACACTGTTATGCAAGCAGACAATATTTCAACCACATAAAATATGCACCCAAGACGAACTGAAGTCTTATCAGAAACCTGTTTGATCGTTTTCTCAGCTTTTCATTTCCTTCAAACCGGTCAAACTGATGACATTTGTACATTTTGCACAGGACCAATCTGTCCACTGTTTTAGAGTTATTCCGTTTTCTCTCCGAAACAGACAACTTTACTGGTGTTAACTAGTAGATTACTAATGCATTCGTTCTATTAATGTAAGACATTATTCTGGTCATCACTACTTTATTTAGTCTTCTGGGGCAACAAGTTATGACAGAAGAGAAGCTGCATGTATCTAACTAGTTGACAAACAAATGGCCTACCAAATGTGGGAAATTATAACATGGCCTACCGAGTCCATTCTAAGCAGAAATGTAGGGGTGACAGTAGCTAGAAGGCTATAGGGTCCTCCAGTGCAGAGTATTAGCAAAACAGATTATTATAGAATTATTATGGTGGATCGATCTGCACAGGTTCACCTTTTTTCTGATTATTGTAAACGGGATATGATGTTTATATGCGTCTTCTCAAAAACAGGATACTTGAGTATACCGAATAATAACGGGATATTGGTGTGCATGAAAAGGTGGTGACTGACTCATATGATAGGTTTACTATCATCACTTTAATGTCTCATTTTGACTAGTTGTTCAGTCTTTACCATGTCTACTAATACGTTGTTCTGATGTCCATTATTATGAAGCAGTTTACCAGTTTACATTTTAAATCATTTATAATATATTTATAATTATATACTGAATGCTGATTGGCTGAAAGCCGTGGTATATCAGACTGTATACCATGGGTATAATAAAACGTTTATTTTCACTGTTCTAATTACGTTGGCAGCCAGTTTATAATCGCAATAAGGCACCTCGGGTGTTTGTGGTATATGGCCAATATAGCACAGTTAAGTGCTGTATCCAGGTACTCCGCATAGCATTGTGCTTAAGAACAGCCCTTAGCCGTGGTATATTGCAGTGGTGTAAAGTACTTCATTAAAAATACTTTTAACTATTACTTAAGTCATTTTTGGGGGTATCTGTACTTTGCTATTTATATTTTTGACAACTTTTACTTTTACTCCACTACATTCCTAAAGAAAATAATGTACTTTTTACTTTTTACTATATTTTCTCTGACACCCAAAAGTACTTGTTACATTTTGAATGCTAAGCAGGACAGGAAAGTTGTCTAATTCACGCACTTATCAAGAGAACATCCCTGGTCATCCCTACTGCCTCTGATCTGACAGACTCACTAAACACACATGCTTCATTTGTAAATTATGTCTGAGTGTTGAACTGGTCCCCTGGCTATCCGTAAATTTAAAAAACAAAAAAATCGTGTCGTCTGGTCTGCCTAATATAAGATTTTAAATTATTTATACTTTTACTTTTGATACTTAAGTACATTTTAAACCAAATACTTTTAGAGTTTTACTCATGTAGTATTTTACTGGGTGACTTTCACTTTTACTTGAGTCATTTTCTTTTAATGTATCTTTACTTTTACTCAAGTAAGAAAATTGGGTACTTTTCCCACCATTGGTATATTTGCCATATACCACACCACGTGCCTTATTGCTTAAATATAGCCCATTTGTTTGATAGGCCATTGAAAATGATTACAAAGAAATTAGGTGGGAAGATTTGGCTGATACAATGTCCTCATAGCACCAGATCCAATTGATTGTTTGTAGACCTCACTCTCTCTCCCTGCACCAGTAGCAGGTGTTAGAGCGTGTTAGATGCTGAATGTACTGTGTATGCCTGACCCCTAGTGGATATATAGAGAACTGCTACAAGTGGCACATGCCACCCAATAATCACTGACTTCTCTCCCTTCCTCTCTGGGAAGTTCTGCATAACTCAGAACAGCAGGAAAAATGTATACAGTATCAATGGCAATTTTAAATATCTATTTCTATTATTATGTTAGTTGTAGGTCTAGGAATTCATTTAAAGTATCCGATTTGACAACAAAAAAAGACCCCTGACGCTTTTAATACCAGACAACCAACTACATGTATTTATTTCTAAATATGTCAAACTACAATCTCCAATTATTTATGACATTTTCCACTACAGTCAATAAAAGATCCACAGACACACGATTGAAATAACTTAGAATCCTCTGAACTGCAATAACCGCCTCTGTCTTTGAAAACAATATTTATTCCGTTCAATATGTATTAGGTGTATTACGTCTGAATAGTCCTAAGAGATGCAATGCATATATTTGATGAATTCTGTCGGAGGCGGCTGGACCAGTTAAGGAAGAGACAGGGGAACTAATGAAATGGATTAAAGATGTATAGGGCCTCCTAGAGTATGTCAAATGAATACTACTGAACCACTTTGCCTCCCAGCCACCTGATCTGCTACAGGCAGCCCTGAAACAGTGGAAAGCGCTCTGGAGAGAACTTGTTCTTGAGTGTGTGTGTGTGTAGTGTTTCTGTGTACTTGCATGTGGACAGACTTTTTCATATGTGTATGTACTGCATGTGTGTGTTCAAAGGCATGTTTAGGCATTTTCAACTATGAGTGCATTGCATGTTTACATGTGTATGTCTCTGTAAGGGCGTCTTCAAGTGTGTCCATCTGTGAGTCTACCCTCATATGCACTGTTGTTAGAACACTGCACCAGAGCAGTTTCACCCCCCCCCCGTCCCCCCCCGTCTCCTACAACCCACCCAGGTGGCCCCTCTGGCGGTTGTGTTCTCCTTAGGAGGCCCTGTGCCCAGGGCCATGCCTGGGGCTGTCGTGTGGAGTGTCCCCAGCTCCAGGCCACTCTGGTGGGACTTTCCAACCCCAGCACAGGTCTCTCCTGGGGCTTCAACCACCACACTCACCCCATCCTGGGCCTGAGGA
Organism: Salvelinus fontinalis; assembly: GCF_029448725.1. Classification (NCBI taxonomy): domain Eukaryota; kingdom Metazoa; phylum Chordata; class Actinopteri; order Salmoniformes; family Salmonidae; genus Salvelinus; species Salvelinus fontinalis. The sequence continues at coordinate 8,350 of NW_026601513.1, forward strand.
TGGATGGGTAGGGTTAAGGGGAGGATATTCCTCCCCCTCCTCCACCCCTGTGACCTGTCTTAGTTTCAGAGTGGCCAGCCATGTTTAGACAGAGAGAGAGAGGCCTCCCAGGCAGCATGGACTCACAGTGTGTTTACTCTACTGGGCCCGGGACAGGAGCCAAACAGCCAGGCCTGGTAGACGAGAGGAGGGCAAGAGGAGGAGAGCCGGGAGGATGAGGGCAGGAGGAGGAGGGCAGAGGGGAAGGTTAACACCGTTTTTTATGTCTGGGTGGAACTTACTGGAAGTGTACAGTGTGTACATTACAGTCAACCACACTCACAGGCTTTTCTGACAGGGATTGTCAACGTTCTAACTGCAGATATACTCAGAAATGTGATAATAATGGCTATGTGTATGTGATGATAATGTGATGATAATGGATTTGTGTATGTGATGATGATGGGAATGCGTATGTCACAATAATGTCACGATAATGTGATGATAATGGGTAAACATGACTATGATGATAATGATCTCAATGCATGTTAAGGATGACACTGAGAGACAACAAGTTGTGAAGCCCGGTATTTCTTTCTCATGCGCTGACCTGTCCACACAGCGTAAACCTCAGCAGAATAAAGTGTCAATGCTGGTGTGTTGCTTGGTGGAGAGACCAGTACCACACAGCACCACTAGAGGGCATGTAAGTGACTGAATGTGACACAACCCCAGGACTCTAAGGAGGCTGGGCAGGCCCTGCCAACTCGCCTGGCCTTGGCAATGCACCCAGGGAGGCATCATTTATTTTAGGAGCCTAAAACTATATGGCAGCTGTGAGAGACTGGGAGGAGGGGTGAGAAGAGGGGGAGGAATGGAAGGTTATGCTAACTCCAGTGACACAAAAAGCATTGTCCTGATTTAACGGCTGTGAGGTTTTGGTTCCACCTCCCCCCGGTCCAAGAAGCCAGCCACGCTTAATTAGGACACAAATACACACACTTTCTCTCTCACACCTCTACCCCTCCTCCTCCTCCCCCTGCCACCTCCTCGCCACCAAAAATATGATTCCCTCTGACTCAGTCATCATGGGGGGTGAGTTTTGAAAATGGGGTGTTTTTTTCACAACATATTCCATCACCCTCCCAGAGGTGCAGGAGGCTGTACAATTATCACCAGGGGTTTTAATGTGAAGTTTGTGAACCATTTGATGAGTCACCATGTGTACTAACAACAGGCTGGTCGCTTGTGATTAATAACTACAGTAGATGTTTTGATGTATTACAATATAGGAAGGTGTGATTCATAACCATACATGGATAAGTTGTGATTCATACTGTTTCTATACATGGACAAGTTGTGATTCATTACAGGAACTTGTGATTCATACTGTTTCTATACATGGACAAGTTGTGATTCATTACAGGAACTTGTGATTCATACTGTTTCTATACATGGAAAAGTTGTGATTCATTACAGGAACTTGTAATTCGTACTGTTTCTATACATGGACAAGTTGTGATTCATTACAGGAACTTGTAATTCATACTGTTTCTATACATGGACAAGTTAGGATTCATTACAGGAACTTGTGATTCATACTGTTTCTATACATGGACAAGTTGTGATTCATTACAGGAACTTGTGATTCATACTGTTTCTATACATGGACAAGTTGGGATTCATTACAGGAACTTGTGATTCATACTGTTTCTATACATGGACAAGTTGTGATTCATTACAGGAACTTGTGATTCATACTGTTTCTATACATGGACAAGTTGTGATTCATTACAGGAACTTGTGATTCATACTGTTTCTATACATGGACAAGTTGGGATTCATTACAGGAACTTGTGATTCATACTGTTTCTATACATGGACAAGTTGTGATTCATTACAGGAACTTGTGATTCATACTGTTTCTATACATGGACAAGTTGGGATTCATTACAGGAACTTGTGATTCATACTGTTTCTATACTTGGACAAGTTCTGATTCATTACAGGAACTTGTGATTCATACTGTTTCTATACATGGACAAGTTGGGATTCATTACAGGAACTTGTGATTCATACTGTTTCTATACATGGACAAGTTGTGATTCATTACAGGAACTTGTGATTCATACTGTTTCTATACATGGACAAGTTGGGATTCATTACAGGAACTTGTGATTCATACTGTTTCTATACTTGGACAAGTTGTGATTCATTATCAGTGGTGTAAAGTAAAAATACTTTAAAGTTCTAATTAAGTAGTTTGAGGTATCTGTAACGGCCGTCCCTCGGTGAGTGAGTAGACCAAGGCGCAGCGGGTGATGAATATATAATGACTTTATTGTAAGACGAAGACAGACACGAAATACACTTGACTAAATATACAAAATAACAAAACGAACTAGACAGACCTAAACTACGAACTTACATGAAACGAAGAACACATGAACAGGAACGACCGAATGAACGAGACGAGACAGTACCGTGTGGTGCAACAAACACAGACACAGCGACAATCACCCACAAACAAACAGTGAGAACAACCTACCTTAATATGACTCTCAATTAGAGGAAAACGCAAAACACCTGCCTCTAATTAAGAGCCATACCAGGCAACCCAAAACCAACATAGAAACGGAAAACATAGACTGCCCACCCAAAACTCACGCCCTGACCATCACACACATACAAAACAGGTCAGGAACGTGACAGAACCCCCCCCTCAAGGTGCGAACGCCGGGCGCACCAGCACAAAGTCCAGGGGAGGGTCTGGGTGGGCATCTGACCACGGTGGTGGCTCAGGCTCCGGACGCTGTCCCCACACCACCATAGTCACTCCCCGCTTCTGTATTCCCCTCCCAATGACCACCCTCCAACTAAAACCACCTAAATGAAGGGGCAGCACCGGGATAAGGGACAGCACCGGGATAAGGGGCAGCACCGGGATAAGGGGCAGCACCGGGATAAGGGGCAGGTCCGGGCTGAGGGACTCTGGCTGGTCCGGGCTGAGGGACTCTGGCAGGTCCGGGCTGAGGGACTCTGGCAGGTCCGGGCTGAGGGACTCTGGCAGGTCCGGGCTGAGGGACTCTGGCAGGTCCGGGCTGAGGGACTCTGGCAGGTCCGGGCTGAGGGACTCTGGCAGGTCCGGGCTGAGGGACTCTGGCAGGTCCGGGCTGAGGGACTTTGGCAGGTCCGGGCTGTAGGGCAGCTCATGACTGTAGGGCAGCTCATGACTGTAGGGCAGCTCATGACTGTAGGGCAGCTCATGACTGTAGGGCAGCTCATGACTGTTGGGCAGCTCATGACTGGAGGGCATCTCATGACTGGAGGGCAGCTCATGACTGGAGGGCAGCTCATGACTGGAGGGCAGCTCATGACTGTAGGGCAGCTCATGACTGTAGGGCAGCTCTGACAGCTCCTGACTGGCTGGCGTCTCTGGCAGCTCCTGACTGGCTGGCGTCTCTGGCAGCTCCTGACTGGCTGGCGGCTCTGGCAGCTCCTGACTGGCTGGCGGCTCTGGCAGCTCCTGACTGGCTGGCGGCTCTGGCAGCTCCTGACTGGCTGGCGGCTCTGGCAGCTCCTGACTGGCTGGCGGCTCTGGCAGCTCCTGACTGGCTGGCGGCTCTGGCAGCTCCTGACTGACGGACGGCTCTGGCGGCTCCTGACTGACGGACGGCTCTGGCGGCTCCTGACTGACGGACGGCTCTAATGGCTCGTGGCAGACGGATGGCTCAGAAGGCGCTGGGCAGACGGATGGCTCAGAAGGCGCTGGGCAGACGGATGGCTCAGAAGGCGCTGGGCAGACGGATGGCTCAGAAGGCGCTGGGCAGACGGATGGCTCAGACGGCGCTGGGCAGACGGATGGCTCAGAAGGCGCTGGGCAGACGGATGGCTCAGAAGGCGCTGGGCAGACGGATGGCTCAGAAGGCGCTGGGCAGACGGATGGCTCAGAAGGCGCTGGGCAGACAGATGGCTCAGACGGCGCTGGGCAGACAGATGGCTCAGACGGCGCTGGGCAGACAGATGGCTCAGACGGCGCTGGGCAGACAGATGGCTCAGACGGCGCTGGGCAGACAGATGGCTCAGACGGCGCTGGGCAGACAGATGGCTCAGACGGCGCTGGGCAGACAGATGGCTCAGACGGCGTTGGGCAGACAGATGGCTCAGACGGCGCTGGGCAGACAGATGGCTCAGACGGCGCTGGGCAGACAGATGGCTCAGACGGAGCTGGGCAGACAGGCAGTGCAGAAGGCGTTGGGCAGACGGCCGACTCTGCCCTGCTGAGGCGCACAGTAGGCCTGGTGCGTGGTGCCGGAACTGGAGGTACCGGGATGACGGCACGCACTTCAAGGCTAGTGCGGGGAGAATCGACAGGGCACACTGACCTCTCGAAGCGCTCTATAGGCCTGGTGCGTGGTACCGGAACTGGAGGTACCGGGCTGAGGGCACGCACCTCAGGGCGAGTGCGGGGAGAAGGAACAGTGCGTACAGGGCTCTGCAGACGCACAGATGGCTTAGTGCGTGGTGCCGGAACTGGAGGCACTGGACTGGAGACACGCACCATAGGGAGAGTGCGTGGAGGAGGAACAGGGCTCTTAAAACGCACTGGAAGCCTGGTGCGTGGTGTAGGCACTGGTGGTACTGGGCTGGGGCGAGGAGGTAGCGCCGGAAATACCGGACCGTGCAGGCATACTGGCTCCCTTGAGCACTGAGCCTGCCCAACCTTACCTGGTTGAATGCTCCCCGTTGCCCGACCAGTGCGGGGAGGTGGAATAACCCGCACCGGGCTATGTAGGCGAACCGGGGACACCATGCGTAAGGCTGGTGCCATGTAAGCCGGCCCAAGGAGACGTACTGGTGGCCAGATATGTAGGGCCGGCTTCATGACATTTGGCTCAATGCCCAATCTAGCCCTACCAGTGCGGGGAGGTGGAATAACCCGCACTGGGCTATGCACCCGTACAGGAGACACCGTGCACTCTACTGCATAACACGGCGTCTGCCCGTACTCCCGCTCTCCACGGTTAGCCTGGGAAGTGGGCGCAGGTCTCCTACCTGCCCTTGGCCCACTACCTCTTAGCCCCCCCCAACAGCTGTTCCCATGGTCGGTGATTCACCTCCACTTTAGCCCATGGTCCCTTTCCTTCCATGATCTCCTCCCAAGACCATAAATCCTGCTTCGTGCGCTGTCGTTGCTGTCCATTAACCCGCTGCTTGATCTGGGTTTGGTGGGTGATTCTGTAACGGCCGTCCCTCGGTGAGTGAGTAGACCAAGGCGCAGCGGGTGATGAATACATAATGACTTTATTGTAAGACGAAGACAGACACGAAATACACTTGACTAAATATACAAAATAACAAAACGAACTAGACAGACCTAAACTACGAACTTACATGAAACGAAGAACACATGAACAGGAACGACCGAATGAACGAGACGAGACAGTACCGTGTGGTGCAACAAACACAGACACAGCGACAATCACCCACAAACAAACAGTGAGAACAACCTACCTTAATATGACTCTCAATTAGAGGAAAACGCAAAACACCTGCCTCTAATTAAGAGCCATACCAGGCAACCCAAAACCAACATAGAAACGGAAAACATAGACTGCCCACCCAAAACTCACGCCCTGACCATCACACACATACAAAACAACAGAAAACAGGTCAGGAACGTGACAGTATCTGTACTTTACTTTACTATTTATATATTTGCCAACTTTTACTTTTACTTCACTACATTCCGAAAGGAAATTATGTACTTTTTACTCCATACATTTTCCCTGACACCCAAAAGTACCCGTTACATTTTGACAGGAAAATTGTCCAATTCACACTCTTATCAAGAGAACATCCCTAATGATCCCTACTTCCTCTGATCTGGCGGACTCACTAAACACAAATGCTTCGTTTGTAAATGATGTCTGAGTGTTGGAGTGTGCCCCTGGCTATCCGTCAATAAATATAAAAATTAAATTGTGCCGTCTGGTTTGCTTAATATAAGGGATTTGAAATGGTTTCTACTTCTACATTTACTTTTGATACTTAAGTATATTTAAAACCAAATACTTTTAGACTTTTACTCAAGTAGTATTTTACTGGGTGACTTTCACTTTTACTTGAGTAACTTTCTTTTAAGGTATCTTTACTTTTACTCAAGTATAACAACTGGGAACTTTCTCCACCACTGCTCATTATAACGTGTGATTCATAGATATACATGGACTAGAGGAAGAACCAGACTAGAGGAAGAACCAGAAGAACAAAGTGGAACGTTCTGATGTCAACATTAGCATATAATTTAGAATATGCCCAATACATGACTTCGTTTTAAATAGTATGCAGATGTGGATAGTGTGGAAGAGTTGTCTGTTGTTGTAGGTATCTACAGGTGAGGTTGTTCCGGTATGTAATGATACACTCTCTCAGTATTAAACCCATAGTCAATGTATTGAGGAAATATGTTTGTCGATTTTTATGAACGATCTACTTCGATAGAAATACACTGTTTTTCTGTTAGACTAAAGTCAGCTGTATGATTTATTAAATACAATGTTTTGATGTCTGGCTGTGTTTTGAAAATGGCTAAGTCATTTTTGAATCTATAAACCAAGATGTTATGATTGAAAGGTCTTTGTTAAATGATTTAGAATATTGATTGCATTGCATTAATAACAATGTGAACAGAACTCGTTCACATGCAAATCCCAAGGCCAAGACAGACAACATTAATATATATATATCAGATGGTAGTTGCCTTCCCTTTTTGTGTCGTGCTCAAATGAGCATGTCTCCCGTTTGTTCTAGTTTCTAGTTCTCACAAAAAGATATCGCTCATTCTCTATGTTTAACTACTGTGAAATATGCAGTGTGAAATATTAAAATGTATATTTTACAGTTTCTTTGTTCAAAAATGAGTCTTTACACATAACCCGTGTACAAGCCAGCGCAAATATATGCAAAAGTGTTATCTTTAAGGAATTTACAGTACAGTTACATTGAAATATATACAAATTCCTAACTCTATTATCTATCTGCAATGCATATTTATGTTAATTATTCATTGTGAGGCATTGTAGCACCCAGGTCTTGTAAATGATTCATGCCCCTGCTTCCAACAGTGGATCTTGTAAGGGGTCCAGTTTTGGGCTGTGGGAATTGCTGCGTGCCGAGCTGACAGGATTCTCAGTCTCCAGGCACCTCTTTCTTTACAGCAGAGGAAAGGAACAGATCCAGGTCAATTGAAATGGAACAGGGCCCGTGTAGCAGCATACACGCCAGTGAGGCCAATAGTAACTGGTGGTAGTACCAACATTCACCACAAGATGACAGAAGGGCCTTAGTTTTGAACCAGAGTGGCCAGTCAACGACACAGCAATCAAGCGGTGAAGGACTTTGAATCAGCCAAGTAATGGGACGTGTGGATGTACATAACCTCACTTGACAGTTTTAACTTGATGTCAAACTTACAAGCTAGCAATAGAGTGAGGCCTCTTACATTAATGTATTCAGGTGATATAGCCTTGCAGTAGTCACTTCAATAAAGGTGAGACGTTAAGGTGACGTCAGCATAGATTTCACAGCAGCGATATAATAGCTTTTAATGTATGATACCTAAACGTCTCAGGCCCTTCACTTCTAGAGTGGCAGACAGTTTATAAAAGTCTATCAAGCGTCCTGGGCTGGGGGTGTTACCTATGTGTGTTTCCTGTAAAACTGGTGTCTCCCATCCCTATTGGTCCGTCCCTGGCAGGTTCTTGTCCTCCAGTCTGACTCGGTTGCATCCCAAATGGCACCCTACTCCCTTTATAGTGCACTACTTCTGACCAGGGCTTTTGACCAGGGCCCAAGGGGTTTGGTCAAAAGTTGTGCACTATGTAGGGACTAGGGTGCCATTTGGAACGGGGCCTATGTGATAGAAGGACCCAGCAACCCCCTTTCCGCTCCTCTGATGCTTGTTAAAGCTCTGAAAGTGACACCCCAGTAAAAACAACATAAGTGCCCAAACCTGGGTGGGAGTCACATTGAATTTAACAACCTCTTGTTTTGGTTTATTGGAATCATATTTTTATCTGATAGGTGCCTCTGCCTCTCTGCCTGGTGCACACACACACACACACACACACACACACACACACACACACACACACACACACACACACACACACACACACACACACACACACACACACACACACACACACACACACACACACACACACACACACACACACACACACACACACACACACACACACACACACACACACACACACACACTTGCACACACACATTTCCTCACACACAGACACACATCCTGCCTTGCTGTCCCTGTAATAGGCAGTGACACAGGGAGAGAGTGGAGGGATGAGGGACCCAGCGTTGGCCCAGGTCTGAGAGCCTTTAATTGTGTTTATGACAGTGCCCCGGCTCTGGGACTGGCACGAGTCCAGAGAGCAAAACGCGCGCGCGTGTGTGTGTGTGTATGTGTGTGTTTGTGGCATGCTTGACCTCCCTGATGGCCGGAGATGGGCTGAAGTCATAACTCTTCTGTCTGGGTTTACCCTTGAGCAATATCACAGCTTCTCTCTGAGCTGCGCAGAGTGCACTGAGTCAGGCCGATGAGCTTCTCTCAGTGTCACACACACACACGCAAACACACACACGCAAACACACACACACACACACACACACACACACACACACACACACACACACACACACACACACACACACACACACACACACACACACACACACACACACACTCTAACCTGCCCGTCCGCCCACCCAGACATACTCTCTCTCTCTCTCTCTCCCGCTCACAGGCATTGCATCATAACGTCTCCAAACAATCAAACAATTGTTAGGAACTCGATGGGACATTATACTGTTTATCAAACAGAAATATGTCATATACAAAGTCATTTATCCTGTATTCAAATGAGGAGGAGGGTGTTTATCTAAATTGCTCATGGCCTTGAAATGAAACCGTCCGTGTTCTCTACAGTTCCATGAAACTACCACTATTCAACATGAAAGCAGTCAGATCGCTGAAGGGGAGTCGTTTGACAATGATCTAAGACCATGCTGGGTTCCAAAATTAGACCCTGAAAAGAACACTTTGATAGAGAAAGTAAAAGAAAGAATGCTCAGATACTGAGAGTGAGTTTTTACCTTCCATCTTGCCTCTCCCTCCAGTAGAGGTCAAGGGTCATCCAATGATTCCTGATCGCACAGCCAATGTCCCCTGAACCCCTCTTCCTCGACGGCTCACCCAGTGACACCACACAGCCGACACACTCACTCACACACACGACACGACACACACTACACACACACTACACACACACTACACACACTACAGCCGTTTACTTCGAGTAGGGAAAGAGCAACAAAAGACTCTTGCGTCCATCAAACAATTCCATTACCATGTTGGGCGCTTGCCAGCGACACTCTGCATTACCTTCGGCGGCGGACAAATTGGCACTCGGAAGCGTGTTGTAATGGAGGCTAATTGCCTGAGAGCAGGGTTAGTTTGTGTTTCATGCAAATTGCAAATCTCCAAATGCAACCGGGAGAGACTGGTGGTGGACAGAACAGGATGTATTGTACTGTTGCATCCCGAAATGGAAAGAGGAGAAAGGAGAGGAAGACATAACCTACGTATTGTTTGACAAGGCTACCACGCCACTGTTACTCAGATGTACCGGTAAGTGGGGTTAGTTTGGGTTTCTCAGGAAATCTCAGAATGCACAGCTAGGGAGACTGGTGGGCAACAGGACAGTGCAGGACAGGACAAGACAGGATAGACATCGTTGTAATATGACACTAGCATGATCAATGCAAAGGCTCGTGTTAGTGACTGGAGAGGAATTGATGGAATGGTATCAAATACATCAAACACGTAGTTTCCATGTGTTTGATGCCGTTCCGTTTGCTCCGTTACGACCATTATTATGAGCCGTCCTCCCCTCAGCAGCCTCCACTGATATAACTACAAACAGTACAGATGCCACTGTTACTCAGATGTACTGTTAAGACCTTCCCTTTAAATGTATTAGCAGCGCAGGTATGAATGCCACTTTAGAGGGTTTGGGGGGACGTTAAATGGTGCTGCGCAGGATGGTGCTCGGAGCAGTAGGAAGTGGGCCGGCCAGGTGCAGTGGTGTGACGCCTTAACCGACCCCCCACCACCCCGTGTCCCAGTTCCGTGGGCAGGGCATGGTGCAGCTCGTTAACTCAGGCTCGTTAGGACAGACTAATGACATCTAAGCACACATATGAGAGGTTCACACACACACACATAGTAGCCTACAAATGGTGTCGGCCTCTAATCCTAACCCTATACATGGTGTCTGACCCTAACCCTAACCCTACACATGGAGTCTGACTCTAACCCTAACCCTACATATGATGTCTGACTCTAACCCTACACATAATGCCTGACTCTAAACCTACACATGGTGTCTGACTCTAACCCTAACTCTACACATGATGTCTGACTCTAATCCTAAACCTACACACGATGTCTGACTCTAACCCTAACCCTACACATGGTGTCTGACTCTAATCCTAACCCTACACACGATGTCTGACTCTAACCCTAACCCTACACATGGTGTCTGACTCTAATCCTAACCCTACACATGGTGTCTGACTCTAACCCTAACCCTACACATGGTGTCTGACTCTAATCCTAACCCTACACATGATGTCTGACTCTAACCCTAACCCTACACATGGTGTCTGACTCTAACCCTAACCCTACACATGGTGTCTGACTCTAACCCTAACCCTACACATGGTGTCTGACTCTAACCCTAACCCTACACATGGTGTCTGACTCTAACCCTACACATGGTGTCTTACTCTAATCATAACCCTACACATGATGTCTGACTCTAACCCTACACATGATGTCTGACTCTAACCCTAATCCTACACATGGTGTCTGACTCTAACCCTAACCCTACACATGGTGTCTGACCCTAACCCAAACCCTACACATGGTGTCTCTCTAACCCTAACCCTACACATGGTGTCTGACTTTAACCCTAACCCTACACATGGTGTCTGACTCTAACCCTAACCCTACACATGATGTCTGACTCTAACCCTACACATGGTGTCTGACTCTAACCCTAACCCTACACATGGTGTCTGACTCTAACCCTAATCCTACACATGGTGTCTGACTCTAACCCTAACCCTACACATGGTGTCTGACTCTAACCCAACACATGATGTCTGACTCTAACCCTAACTCTACACATGATGTCTGACTCTAACCCTACACATGGTGTCTGACTCTAATCCTAACCCTACACATGATGTCTGACTCTAACCCTAACTCTACACATGGTGTCTGACTCTAACCCTAACCCTACACATGGTGTCTGACTCTAACCCTACACATGGTGTCTGACTCTAACCCTAACCCTACACATGATGTCTGACTCTAACTCTAATCCTACACATGATGTCTGACTCTAACCCTAACCCTACACATGGTGTCTGACTCTAACCCTAACCCTACACATGGTGTCTGACTCTAACCCTAACCCTACACATGATGTCTGACTCTAACCCTAACCCTACACATGGTGTCTGACTCTAACCCTACACATGATGTCTGACTCTAACCCTACACATGGTGTCTGACTCTAACCCTAACCCTACACATGATGTCTGACTCTAACCCCACACATGATGTCTGACTCTAACCCTAACCCTACACATGGTGTCTGACTCTAACCCTAACCCTACACATGGTGTCTGACTCTAACCCTAATCCTACACATGGTGTCTGACTCTAACCCTAACCCTACACATGGTGTCTGACTCTAACCCAACACATGATGTCTGACTCTAATCCTAACCCTACACATGATGTCTGACTCTAACCCTAACTCTACACATGGTGTCTGACTCTAACCCTAACCCTACACATGGTGTCTGACTCTAACCCTAATCCTACACATGATGTCTGACTCTAACCCTAACCCTACACATGGTGTCTGACTCTAACCCTAACCCTACACATGGTGTCTGACTCTAACCCTAACCCTACACATGGTTTCTGACTCTAACCCTAACCCTACACATGGTGTCTGACCCTAACCCTAACCCTACACATGGTGTCTGACTCTAACCCTAACCCTACACATGGTGTCTGAATCTAACCCTAACTCTACACATGGTGTCTGACTCTAACCCTAACCCTACACATGGTGTCTGACCCTAACCCTAACCCTACACATGGTGTCTGACTCTAACCCTAACCCTACACATGGTGTCTGACTCTAACCCTAACCCTACACATGGTGTCTGACCCTAACCCTAACCCTACACATGGTGTCTGACTCTAACCCTAACCCTACACATGGTGTCTGACTCTAACCCTAACTCTACACATGGTGTCTGACTCTAACCCTAACCCTACACATGGTGTCTGACTCTAACCCTAACCCTACACATGGTGTCTGACTCTAACCCTAACCCTAAACATGGTGTCTGACCCTAACCCTACACATGGTGTCTGACACTAACCCTAACCCTACAGATGGTGTCTGACTCTAACCCTAACCCTACACATGATGTCTGACACTAACCCTAACCCTACACATGATGTCTGACTCTAACCCTACACATGATGTCTGACTCTAACCCTACACATGGTGTCTGACTCTAACCCTAACCCTACACATGATGTCTGACTCTAACCCCACACATGATGTCTGACTCTAACCCTAACCCTACACATGGTGTCTGACTCTAACCCTAACCCTACACATGGTGTCTGACTCTAACCCTAACCCTACACATGGTGTCTGACTCTAACCCAACACATGATGTCTGACTCTAACCCTAACTCTACACATGATGTCTGACTCTAACCCTACACATGGTGTCTGACTCTAATCCTAACCCTACACATGATGTCTGACTCTAACCCTAACTCTACACATGGTGTCTGACTCTAACCCTAACCCTACACATGGTGTCTGACTCTAACCCTAATCCTACACATGATGTCTGACTCTAACCCTAACCCTACACATGGTGTCTGACTCTAACCCTAACCCTACACATGGTGTCTGACTCTAACCCTAACCCTACACATGGTGTCTGACCCTAACCCTAACCCTACACATGGTGTCTGACTCTAACCCTAACCCTACACATGGTGTCTGAATCTAACCCTAACTCTACACATGGTGTCTGACTCTAACCCTAACCCTACACATGGTGTCTGACCCTAACCCTAACCCTACACATGGTGTCTGACTCTAACCCTAACCCTACACATGGTGTCTGACTCTAACCCTAACCCTACACATGGTGTCTGACACTAACCCTAACCCTACACATGGTGTCTGACTCTAACCCTAACCCTACACATGGTGTCTGACTCTAACCCTAACTCTACACACGGCCTGTAAACCGGTTTGGAGCGAGCGGTCGCATTTGCATTCGCTCTGCAGGTAGTATAACTTTTCATTACATTTCATTACATTTCATTATAGTACAACGGTTTAATTTGTCTAACCTTAGCAATTTCTTCTTAGCTAGCTACTTAGCCGTCTGTGTATAAAAGATAATTGCGTAATTATCGTATTCCGTCGTCTATCGTAGTCCACACTGCTATCTGCCCAGCAGCTAGCAAACGTCCACCGTCTACCGAATAGTAGTATAACTTTTCATTACATTTCATTATAGTACAACGGTCTGATTTTCATTTTCATTACAGTACAACGGTTTGATTTGTTTGATCTTAGCTAGCTACATAGCCGTCTTTGCATCAAACATAATTGTGTAGTTATTGAGGTTCGCCAGCCAGCTATTTTCGCCCTAACGTAACGCAACGTAGCCAACACTGCTAGCTAGCCAGCTTGCCACCGAATAGCAGCATTGTAGAAACGAGTGCATTACAACGGAACGACTTGATCAGTGTAGTGTTGGCTGACTACACAGTTGTCTTTGCTATCTTTGATTTGTATTTGTTCGATCTTAGCTAGCTACTTAGCTGGCTACATAGCCGTCTTTGTATCGGTGATAATTGTGTAGTTATCAAGGTTCGCTGAGGTTCGCTAGCCAGGTATTCTCGCCCTAACGTAACGCAACGTAACGTAGTCAACCCTGCTAGCTAGCCAGCTAGCCACCGATTAGCAGCACTGTAGAAACGATTACATTACAACGGAACGACTTGACTTGTGTAGTGTTAGCTAGCTACATAGTTTTCTTTGCTATCTTTGTATCTAAGATAATTGTGTAGCTTTGAGTAATTATCGGTTAGCTAGCCAGCTATTTTTCGCCTGCCGCGCTGCCGTCCTCCTACCTAGCCAACACTGCTAGCTAGCCAACTTCTACCGAATAGCAGCACTGTAGAAACTTACATTACAACGGAACGACTTGTTTAGCGTAGTGTTAGTTAGTTGTCTTTGCTGTCCTTGTATCCATGATAATTGTGTAGTTTAGAGAAATTTAGTGAAATTGTCGAGGTTACCTAGCCAGCTTCACTTTCAACAACGTAGCCACTGCTAGCCAGGCTACTTCACCAGCCAGCAGTACTATATCATTTTAGTCAATAAGATCTTGTATTTTATTTTTATTTTTTTGCAACGTAAGCTTAACTTTCTGAACATTCGAGACGTGTAGCCCACTTGTCATTCTAATCTCCTTTGCATTAGCGTAGCCTCTTCTGTAGCCTGTCAACCATGTGTCTGTCTATCCCTGTTCTCTCCTCTCTGCACAGACCATACAAACGCTTCACACCGCGTGGCCGCGCCCACCCTAACCTGGTGGTCCCAGCCCGCACGACCCACGTGGAGTTCCAGGTCTCCGGTAGCCTCTGGAACTGCCGATCTGCGGCCAACAAGGCAGAGCTCATCTCAGCCTATGCGTCCCTCCAGTCCCTCGACTTCCTGGCACTGACGGAAACATGGCTCACCACAGATAACACTGCTACTCCTACTGCTCTCTCTTCGTCTGCCCACGTGTTCTCGCACACCCCGAGACCTTCTGGTCAGCGGGGTGGTGGCACCGGGATCCTCATCTCTCCCAAGTGGTCATTCTCTCTTTCTCCCCTTACCCATCTGTCTATCGCCTCCTTTGAATTCCATGCTGTCACAGTTACCAGCCCTTTCAAGCTTAACATCCTTATCATTTATCGCCCTCCAGGTTCCCTTGGAGAGTTCATCAATAAGCTTGATGCCTTGATAAGCTCCTTTCCTGAGGACGGCTCACCTCTCACAGTTCTGGGTGACTTTAACCTCCCCATGTCTACCTTTGACTCATTCCTCTCTGCCTCCTTCTTTCCACTCCTCTCCTCTTTTGACCTCACCCTCTCACCTTCCCCCCCTACTCACAAGGCAGGCAATACGCTTGACCTCATCTTTACTAGATGCTGTTCTTCCACTAACCTCATTGCAACTCCCCTCCAAGTCTCCGACCACTACCTTGTATCCTTTTCCCTCTCGCTCTCATCCAACACTTCCCACACTGCCCCTACTCGGATGGTATCGCGCCGTCCCAACCTCCGCTCTCTCTCCCCCGCTACTCTCTCCTCTTCCATCCTATCATCTCTTCCCTCTGCCCAAACCTTCTCCAACCTATCTCCTGATTCTGCCTCCTCAACCCTCCTCTCCTCCCTTTCTGCATCCTTTGACTCTCTATGTCCCCTATCCTCCAGGCCGGCTCGGTCCTCCCCTCCCGCTCCGTGGCTCGACGACTCATTGCGAGCTCACAGAACAGGGCTCCGGGCAGCCGAGCGGAAATGGAGGAAAACTCGCCTCCCTGCGGACTTGGCATCCTTTCACTCCCTCCTCTCTACATTTTCCTCTTCTGTCTCTGCTGCTAAAGCCACTTTCTACCACTCTAAATTCCAAGCATCTGCCTCTAACCCTAGGAAGCTCTTTGCCACCTTCTCCTCCCTCCTGAATCCTCCTCCCCCTCCCCCCCCCTCCTCCCTCTCTGCAGACGACTTCGTCAACCATTTTGAAAAGAAGGTCGACGACATCCGATCCTCGTTTGCTAAGTCAAACGACACCGCTGGTTCTGCTCACACTGCCCAACCCTGTGCTTTGACCTCTTTCTCCCCTCTCTCTCCAGATGAAATCTCGCGTCTTGTGACGGCCGGCCGCCCAACAACCTGCCCGCTTGACCCTATCCCCTCCTCTCTTCTCCAGACCATTTCCGGAGACCTTCTCCCTTACCTCACCTCGCTCATCAACTCATCCTTGACCGCTGGCTACGTCCCTTCCGTCTTCAAGAGAGCGAGAGTTGCACCCATTCTGAAAAAACCTACACTCGATCCCTCCGATGTCAACAACTACAGACCAGTATCCCTTCTTTCTTTTCTCTCCAAAACTCTTGAACGTGCCGTCCTTGGCCAGCTCTCCTGCTATCTCTCTCAGAATGACCTTCTTGATCCAAATCAGTCAGGTTTCAAGACTAGTCACTCAACTGAGACTGCTCTTCTCTGTATCACGGAGGCGCTCCGCACTGCTAAAGCTAACTCTCTCTCCTCTGCTCTCATCCTTCTAGACCTATCGGCTGCCTTCGATACTGTGAACCATCAGATCCTCCTCTCCACCCTCTCCGAGTTGGGCATCTCCGGCGCGGCCCACGCTTGGATTGCGTCCTACCTGACAGGTCGCTCCTACCAGGTGGCGTGGCGAGAATCTGTCTCCTCACCACGCGCTCTCACCACTGGTGTCCCCCAGGGCTCTGTTCTAGGCCCTCTCCTATTCTCGCTATACACCAAGTCACTTGGCTCTGTCATAACCTCACATGGTCTCTCCTATCATTGCTATGCAGACGACACACAATTAATCTTCTCCTTTCCCCCTTCTGATGACCAGGCGGCGAATCGCATCTCTGCATGTCTGGCAGACATATCAGTGTGGATGACGGATCACCACCTCAAGCTGAACCTCGGCAAGACGGAGCTGCTCTTCCTCCCGGGGAAGGACTGTCCGTTCCATGATCTCGCCATCACGGTTGACAACTCCATTGTGTCCTCCTCCCAGAGCGCTAAGAACCTTGGCGTGATCCTGGACAACACCCTGTCGTTCTCCACCAACATCAAGGCGGTGGCCCGTTCCTGTAGGTTCATGCTCTACAACATCCGCAGAGTACGACCCTGCCTCACACAGGAAGCGGCGCAGGTCCTAATCCAGGCACTTGTCATCTCCCGTCTGGATTACTGCAACTCGCTGTTGGCTGGGCTCCCTGCCTGTGCCATTAAACCCCTACAACTCATCCAGAACGCCGCAGCCCGTCTGGTGTTCAACCTTCCCAAGTTCTCTCACGTCACCCCGCTCCTCCGCTCTCTCCACTGGCTTCCAGTTGAAGCTCGCATCCGCTACAAGACCATGGTGCTTGCCTACGGAGCTGTGAGGGGAACGGCACCTCAGTACCTTCAGGCTCTGATCAGGCCCTACACCCAAACAAGGGCACTGCGTTCATCCACCTCTGGCCTGCTTGCCTCCCTACCACTGAGGAAGTACAGTTCCCGCTCAGCCCAGTCAAAACTGTTCGCTGCTCTGGCACCCCAATGGTGGAACAAACTCCCTCACGACGTCAGGACAGCGGAGTCAATCACCACCTTCCGGAGACACCTGAAACCCCACCTCTTCAAGGAATACCTAGGATAGGATAAAGCAATCCTTCTGTCCCCCCCCCCCCCCCCCCCCCCCTTAAAAGATCTAGATGCACTATTGTAAAGTGGCTGTTCCACTGGATGTCATAAGGTGAATGCACCAATTTGTAAGTCGCTCTGGATAAGAGCGTCTGCTAAATGACTTAAATGTAAATGTAAATGTGGTGTCTGACTCTAACCCTAACCCTACACATGGTGTCTGACTCTAACCCTAACCCTACACATGGTGTCTGACTCTAACCCTAACCCTACAGATGGTGTCTGACTCTAACCCTACACATGATGTCTGACTCTAACCCTAACCCTACAGATGGTGTCTGACTCTAACCCTAACCCTACACATGGTGTCTGACTCTAACCCTACACATGATGTCTGACTCTATCCCTAACCCTACACATGGTGTCTGACTCTAACCCTAACCCTACACATGGTGTCTGACTCTAACCCTAACCCTACACATGGTGTCTGACCCTAACCCTAACCCTACACATGGTGTCTGAATCTAACCCTAACCCTACACATGGTGTCTGACTCTAACCCTAACCCTACACATGGTGTCTGACCCTAACCCAAACCCTACACATGGTGTCTGACTCTAACCCTAACCCTACACATGGTGTCTGACTTTAACCCTAACCCTACACATGGTGTCTGACTCTAACCCTAACCCTACACATGATGTCTGACTCTAACCCTACACATGGTGTCTGACTCTAACCCTAACCCTACACATGGTGTCTGACTCTAACCCTAATCCTACACATGGTGTCTGACTCTAACCCTAACCCTACACATGGTGTCTGACTCTAACCCTAACCCTACACATGGTGTCTGACTCTAACCCAACACATGATGTCTGACTCTAACCCTAACTCTACACATGATGTCTGACTCTAACCCTACACATGGTGTCTGACTCTAATCCTAACCCTACACATGATGTCTGACTCTAACCCTAACTCTACACATGGTGTCTGACTCTAACCCTAACCCTACACATGGTATCTAACTCTAACCCTACACATGGTGTCTGACTCTAACCCTAACCCTACACATGATGTCTGACTCTAACTCTAATCCTACACATGATGTCTGACTCTAACCCTAACCCTACACATGGTGTCTGACTCTAACCCTAACCCTACACATGGTGTCTGACTCTAACCCTAACCCTACTTATGATGTCTGACTCTAACCCTAACCCTACACATGGTGTCTGACTCTAACCCTACACATGATGTCTGACTCTAACCCTAACCCTACACATGGTGTCTGACTCTAACCCTAACCCTAAACATGGTGTCTGACCCTAACCCTACACATGGTGTCTGACACTAACCCTAACCCTACACATGGTGTCTGACTCTAACCCTAACCCTACACATGATGTCTGACACTAACCCTAACCCTACACATGATGTCTGACTCTAACCCTACACATGGTGTCTGACTCTAACCCTAACCCTACACATGATGTCTGAATCTAACCCCACACATGATGTCTGACTCTAACCCTAACCCTACACATGGTGTCTGACTCTAACCCTAACCCTACACATGGTGTCTGACCCCAACCCAAACCCTACACATGGTGTCTGACTCTAACCCTAACCCTACACATGGTTTCTGACTCTAACCCTAACCCTACACATGGTGTCTGACTCTAACCCTAACCCTACACATGATGTCTGACTCTAACCCTACACATGGTGTCTGACTCTAACCCTAACCCTACACATGGTGTCTGACTCTAACCCTAATCCTACACATGGTGTCTGACTCTAACCCTAACCCTACACATGGTGTCTGACTCTAACCCAACACATGATGTCTGACTCTAACCCTAACTCTACACATGATGTCTGACTCTAACCCTACACATGGTGTCTGACTCTAATCCTAACCCTACACATGATGTCTGACTCTAACCCTAACTCTACACATGGTGACTGACTCTAACCCTAACCCTACACATGGTGTCTGACTCTAACCCTAATCCTACACATGATGTCTGACTCTAACCCTAACCCTACACATGGTGTCTGACTCTAACCCTAACCCTACACATGGTGTCTGACTCTAACCCTAACCCTACACATGATGTCTGACTCTAACCCTAACCCTACACATGGTGTCTGACCCTAACCCTACACATGGTGTCTGACACTAACCCTAACCCTACACATGGTGTCTGACTCTAACCCTAACCCTACACATGATGTCTGACACTAACCCTAACCCTACACATGATGTCTGACTCTAACCCTACACATGATGTCTGACTCTAACCCTGACCCTACACATGGTGTCTGACTCTAACCCTAACCTTACACATGATGTCTGACTCTAACCCTACACATGATGTCTGACTCTAACCCTACACATGATGTCTGACTCTAACCCTAACCCTACACATGATGTCTGACTCTAACCCTAACCCTACACATGGTGTCTGACTCTAACCCTAACCCTACACATGGTGTCTGACCCTAACCCTAACCCTACACATGGTGTCTGACTCTAACCCTAACCCTACACATGGTGTCTGAATCTAACCCTAACTCTACACATGGTGTCTGACTCTAACCCTAACCCTACACATGGTGTCTGACCCTAACCCTACACATGGTGTCTGACTCTAACCCTAACCCTACACATGGTCTCTGACTCTAACCCTAACCCTACACATGGTGTCTGACCCTAACCCTAACCCTACACATGGTGTCTGACTCTAACCCTAACCCTACACATGGTGTCTGACTCTAACCCTAACTCTGCACATGGTGTCTGACTCTAACCCTAACCCTACACATGGTGTCTGACTCTAACCCTAACCCTACACATGGTGTCAGACTCTAACCCTAACCCTACACATGGTGTCTGACTCTAACCCTACACATGATGTCTGACTCTAACCCTAACCCTACAGATGGTGTCTGACTCTAACCCTAACCCTACACATGGTGTCTGACTCTAACCCTACACATGATGTCTGACTATATCCCTAACCCTACACATGGTGTCTGACTCTAACCCTAACCCTACACATGGTGTCTGACTCTAACCCTAACCCTACACATGGTGTCTGACCCTAACCCTAACCCTACACATGGTGTCTGACTCTAATCCTAACCCTACACATGGTGTCTGACTCTAACCCTAACCCTACTTATGGTGTCTGACTCTAACCCTACACATGATGTCTGACTCTAACCCTAACCCTACACATGATGTCTGACTCTAACCCTAACCCTACACATGGTGTCTGACTCTAACCCTAACTCTACACATGATGTCTGACTCTAACCCTAACCCTACACATGATGTCTGACTCTAACCCTAACCCTACACATGATGTCTGACTCTAACCCTACACATGATGTCTGACTCTAACCCTAACTCTACACATGATGTCTGACTCTAACCCTAACCCTACACATGGTGTCTGACTCTAACCCTAACTCTACACATGATGTCTGACTCTAACCCTAACCCTACACATGATGTCTGACTCTAACCCTAACCCTACACATGATGTCTGACTCTAACCCTACACATGATGTCTGACTCTAACCCTAACTCTACACATGATGTCTGACTCTAACCCTAACCCTACACATGATGTCTGACTCTAACCCTAACCCTACACATGGTGTCTGACTCTAACCCTAACCCTACACATGGTGTCTGACTCTAACCCTAACCCTACACATGGTGTCTGACCCTAACCCTACACATGGTGTCTGACTCTAACCCTAACTCTACACATGGTGTCTGACTCTAACCCTAACCCTACACATGGTGTCTGACTCTAACCCTAACCCTACACATGGTGTCTGACTCTAACCCTAACCCTACACATGGTGTCTGACTCTAACCCTAACCCTACACATGATGTCTGACTCTAACCCTACACATGGTGTCTGACTCTAACCCTAACCCTACACATGGTGTCTGACTCTAACCCTAATCCTACACATGGTGTCTGACTCTAACCCTAACCCTACACATGGTGTCTGACTCTAACCCTAACCCTACACATGATGTCTGACACTAACCCTAACCCTACACATGATGTCTGACTCTAACCCTACACATGATGTCTGAATCTAACCCTGACCCTACACATGGTGTCTGACTCTAACCCTAACCCTACACATGATGTCTGACTCTAACCCTACACATGATGTCTGACTCTAACCCTAACCCTACATATGATGTCTGACTTTAACCCTAACCCTACACATGATGTCTGACTCTAACCCTACACATGATGTCTGACTCTAACCCTAACCCTACACATGGTGTCTGACTCTAACCCTAACCCTACACATGGTGTCTGACCCTAACCCTAACCCTACACATGGTGTCTGACTCTAACCCTAACCCTACACATGGTGTCTGACTCTAACCCTAACCCTACACATGGTGTCTGACCCTAACCCAAACCCTACACATGGTGTCTGACTCTAACCCTAACCCTACACATGGTGTCTGACTTTAACCCTAACCCTACACATGGTGTCTGACTCTAACCCTAACCCTACACATGATGTCTGACTCTAACCCTACACATGGTGTCTGACTCTAACCCTAACCCTACACATGGTGTCTGACTCTAACCCTAATCCTACACATGGTGTCTGACTCTAACCCTAACCCTACACATGGTGTCTGACTCTAACCCTAACCCTACACATGGTGTCTGACTCTAACCCAACACATGATGTCTGACTCTAACCCTAACTCTACACATGATGTCTGACTCTAACCCTACACATGGTGTCTGACTCTAATCCTAACCCTACACATGATGTCTGACTCTAACCCTAACTCTACACATGGTGTCTGACTCTAACCCTAACCCTACACATGGTATCTAACTCTAACCCTACACATGGTGTCTGACTCTAACCCTAACCCTACACATGATGTCTGACTCTAACTCTAATCCTACACATGATGTCTGACTCTAACCCTAACCCTACACATGGTGTCTGACTCTAACCCTAACCCTACACATGGTGTCTGACTCTAACCCTAACCCTACTTATGATGTCTGACTCTAACCCTAACCCTACACATGGTGTCTGACTCTAACCCTACACATGATGTCTGACTCTAACCCTAACCCTACACATGGTGTCTGACTCTAACCCTAACCCTAAACATGGTGTCTGACCCTAACCCTACACATGGTGTCTGACTCTAACCCTAACCCTACACATGGTGTCTGACTCTAACCCTAACCCTACACATGGTGTCTGACTCTAACCCTAACCCTACACATGGTGTCTGACTCTAACCCTAACCCTACACATGATGTCTGACTCTAACCCTACACATGGTGTCTGACTCTAACCCTAACCCTACACATGGTGTCTGACTCTAACCCTAATCCTACACATGGTGTCTGACTCTAACCCTAACCCTACACATGGTGTCTGACTCTAACCCTAACCCTACACATGATGTCTGACACTAACCCTAACCCTACACATGATGTCTGACTCTAACCCTACACATGATGTCTGAATCTAACCCTGACCCTACACATGGTGTCTGACTCTAACCCTAACCCTACACATGATGTCTGACTCTAACCCTAACCCTACACATGATGTCTGACTCTAACCCTACACATGATGTCTGACTCTAACCCTAACTCTACACATGATGTCTGACTCTAACCCTAACCCTACACATGGTGTCTGACTCTAACCCTAACTCTACACATGATGTCTGACTCTAACCCTAACCCTACACATGATGTCTGACTCTAACCCTAACCCTACACATGATGTCTGACTCTAACCCTACACATGATGTCTGACTCTAACCCTAACTCTACACATGATGTCTGACTCTAACCCTAACCCTACACATGATGTCTGACTCTAACCCTAACCCTACACATGGTGTCTGACTCTAACCCTAACCCTACACATGGTGTCTGACTCTAACCCTAACCCTACACATGGTGTCTGACCCTAACCCTACACATGGTGTCTGACTCTAACCCTAACTCTACACATGGTGTCTGACTCTAACCCTAACCCTACACATGGTGTCTGACTCTAACCCTAACCCTACACATGGTGTCTGACTCTAACCCTAACCCTACACATGGTGTCTGACTCTAACCCTAACCCTACACATGATGTCTGACTCTAACCCTACACATGGTGTCTGACTCTAACCCTAACCCTACACATGGTGTCTGACTCTAACCCTAATCCTACACATGGTGTCTGACTCTAACCCTAACCCTACACATGGTGTCTGACTCTAACCCTAACCCTACACATGATGTCTGACACTAACCCTAACCCTACACATGATGTCTGACTCTAACCCTACACATGATGTCTGAATCTAACCCTGACCCTACACATGGTGTCTGACTCTAACCCTAACCCTACACATGATGTCTGACTCTAACCCTACACATGATGTCTGACTCTAACCCTAACCCTACATATGATGTCTGACTTTAACCCTAACCCTACACATGATGTCTGACTCTAACCCTACACATGATGTCTGACTCTAACCCTAACCCTACACATGGTGTCTGACTCTAACCCTAACCCTACACATGGTGTCTGACCCTAACCCTAACCCTACACATGGTGTCTGACTCTAACCCTAACCCTACACATGGTGTCTGACTCTAACCCTAACCCTACACATGGTGTCTGACCCTAACCCAAACCCTACACATGGTGTCTGACTCTAACCCTAACCCTACACATGGTGTCTGACTTTAACCCTAACCCTACACATGGTGTCTGACTCTAACCCTAACCCTACACATGATGTCTGACTCTAACCCTACACATGGTGTCTGACTCTAACCCTAACCCTACACATGGTGTCTGACTCTAACCCTAATCCTACACATGGTGTCTGACTCTAACCCTAACCCTACACATGGTGTCTGACTCTAACCCTAACCCTACACATGGTGTCTGACTCTAACCCAACACATGATGTCTGACTCTAACCCTAACTCTACACATGATGTCTGACTCTAACCCTACACATGGTGTCTGACTCTAATCCTAACCCTACACATGATGTCTGACTCTAACCCTAACTCTACACATGGTGTCTGACTCTAACCCTAACCCTACACATGGTATCTAACTCTAACCCTACACATGGTGTCTGACTCTAACCCTAACCCTACACATGATGTCTGACTCTAACTCTAATCCTACACATGATGTCTGACTCTAACCCTAACCCTACACATGGTGTCTGACTCTAACCCTAACCCTACACATGGTGTCTGACTCTAACCCTAACCCTACTTATGATGTCTGACTCTAACCCTAACCCTACACATGGTGTCTGACTCTAACCCTACACATGATGTCTGACTCTAACCCTAACCCTACACATGGTGTCTGACTCTAACCCTAACCCTAAACATGGTGTCTGACCCTAACCCTACACATGGTGTCTGACACTAACCCTAACCCTACACATGGTGTCTGACTCTAACCCTAACCCTACACATGATGTCTGACACTAACCCTAACCCTACACATGATGTCTGACTCTAACCCTACACATGGTGTCTGACTCTAACCCTAACCCTACACATGATGTCTGAATCTAACCCCACACATGATGTCTGACTCTAACCCTAACCCTACACATGGTGTCTGACTCTAACCCTAACCCTACACATGGTGTCTGACCCCAACCCAAACCCTACACATGGTGTCTGACTCTAACCCTAACCCTAGACATGGTGTCTGACTCTAACCCTAACCCTACACATGGTGTCTGACTCTAACCCTAACCCTACACATGATGTCTGACTCTAACCCTACACATGGTGTCTGACTCTAACCCTAACCCTACACATGGTGTCTGACTCTAACCCTAATCCTACACATGGTGTCTGACTCTAACCCTAACCCTACACATGGTGTCTGACTCTAACCCAACACATGATGTCTGACTCTAACCCTAACTCTACACATGATGTCTGACTCTAACCCTACACATGGTGTCTGACTCTAATCCTAACCCTACACATGATGTCTGACTCTAACCCTAACTCTACACATGGTGACTGACTCTAACCCTAACCCTACACATGGTGTCTGACTCTAACCCTAATCCTACACATGATGTCTGACTCTAACCCTAACCCTACACATGGTGTCTGACTCTAACCCTAACCCTACACATGGTGTCTGACTCTAACCCTAACCCTACACATGATGTCTGACTCTAACCCTAACCCTACACATGGTGTCTGACCCTAACCCTACACATGGTGTCTGACACTAACCCTAACCCTACACATGGTGTCTGACTCTAACCCTAACCCTACACATGATGTCTGACACTAACCCTAACCCTACACATGATGTCTGACTCTAACCCTACACATGATGTCTGACTCTAACCCTGACCCTACACATGGTGTCTGACTCTAACCCTAACCTTACACATGATGTCTGACTCTAACCCTACACATGATGTCTGACTCTAACCCTACACATGATGTCTGACTCTAACCCTAACCCTACACATGATGTCTGACTCTAACCCTAACCCTACACATGGTGTCTGACTCTAACCCTAACCCTACACATGGTGTCTGACTCTAACCCTAACCCTACACATGGTGTCTGACCCTAACCCTAACCCTACACATGGTGTCTGACTCTAACCCTACACATGGTGTCTGAATCTAACCCTAACTCTACACATGGTGTCTGACTCTAACCCTAACCCTACACATGGTGTCTGACCCTAACCCTACACATGGTGTCTGACTCTAACCCTAACCCTACACATGGTGTCTGACTCTAACCCTAACCCTACACATGGTGTCTGACCCTAACCCTAACCCTACACATGGTGTCTGACTCTAACCCTAACCCTACACATGGTGTCTGACTCTAACCCTAACTCTGCACATGGTGTCTGACTCTAACCCTAACCCTACACATGGTGTCTGACTCTAACCCTAACCCTACACATGGTGTCTGACTCTAACCCTAACCCTACACATGGTGTCTGACTCTAACCCTACACATGATGTCTGACTCTAACCCTAACCCTACAGATGGTGTCTGACTCTAACCCTAACCCTACACATGGTGTCTGACTCTAATCCTACACATGATGTCTGACTATATCCCTAACCCTACACATGGTGTCTGACTCTAACCCTAACCCTACACATGGTGTCTGACTCTAACCCTAACCCTACACATGGTGTCTGACCCTAACCGTAAACCCTACACATGGTGTCTGACTCTAACCCTAACCCTACACATGGTGTCTGACTCTAACCCTAACCCTACTTATGGTGTCTGACTCTAACCCTACACATGATGTCTGACTCTAACCCTAACCCTACACATGATGTCTGACTCTAACCCTAACCCTACACATGGTGTCTGACTCTAACCCTAACTCTACACATGATGTCTGACTCTAACCCTAACCCTACACATGATGTCTGACTCTAACCCTAACCCTACACATGATGTCTGACTCTAACCCTACATATGATGTCTGACTCTAACCCTAACTCTACACATGATGTCTGACTCTAACCCTAACCCTACACATGGTGTCTGACTCTAACCCTAACTCTACACATGATGTCTGACTCTAACCCTAACCCTACACATGATGTCTGACTCTAACCCTAACCCTACACATGATGTCTGACTCTAACCCTGACCCTACACATGGTGTCTGACTCTAACCCTAACCCTACACATGATGTCTGACACTAACCCTAACCCTACACATGATGTCTGACTCTAACCCTACACATGATGTCTGACTCTAACCCTGACCCTACACATGGTGTCTGACTCTAACCCTAACCTTACACATGATGTCTGACTCTAACCCTACACATGATGTCTGACTCTAACCCTACACATGATGTCTGACTCTAACCCTAACCCTACACATGATGTCTGACTCTAACCCTAACCCTACACATGGTGTCTGACTCTAACCCTAACCCTACACATGATGTCTGACTCTAACCCTACACATGGTGTCTGACTCTAACCCTAACCCTACACATGATGTCTGAATCTAACCCCACACATGATGTCTGACTCTAACCCTAACCCTACACATGGTGTCTGACTCTAACCCTAACCCTACACATGGTGTCTGACCCCAACCCAAACCCTACACATGGTGTCTGACTCTAACCCTAACCCTACACATGGTGTCTGACTCTAACCCTAACCCTACACATGGTGTCTGACTCTAACCCTAACCCTACACATGATGTCTGACTCTAACCCTACACATGGTGTCTGACTCTAACCCTAACCCTACACATGGTGTCTGACTCTAACCCTAATCCTACACATGGTGTCTGACTCTAACCCTAACCCTACACATGGTGTCTGACTCTAACCCAACACATGATGTCTGACTCTAACCCTAACTCTACACATGATGTCTGACTCTAACCCTACACATGGTGTCTGACTCTAATCCTAACCCTACACATGATGTCTGACTCTAACCCTAACTCTACACATGGTGACTGACTCTAACCCTAACCCTACACATGGTGTCTGACTCTAACCCTAATCCTACACATGATGTCTGACTCTAACCCTAACCCTACACATGGTGTCTGACTCTAACCCTAACCCTACACATGGTGTCTGACTCTAACCCTAACCCTACACATGATGTCTGACTCTAACCCTAACCCTACACATGGTGTCTGACCCTAACCCTACACATGGTGTCTGACACTAACCCTAACCCTACACATGGTGTCTGACTCTAACCCTAACCCTACACATGATGTCTGACACTAACCCTAACCCTACACATGATGTCTGACTCTAACCCTACACATGATGTCTGACTCTAACCCTGACCCTACACATGGTGTCTGACTCTAACCCTAACCTTACACATGATGTCTGACTCTAACCCTACACATGATGTCTGACTCTAACCCTACACATGATGTCTGACTCTAACCCTAACCCTACACATGATGTCTGACTCTAACCCTAACCCTACACATGGTGTCTGACTCTAACCCTAACCCTACACATGGTGTCTGACCCTAACCCTAACCCTACACATGGTGTCTGACTCTAACCCTAACCCTACACATGGTGTCTGAATCTAACCCTAACTCTACACATGGTGTCTGACTCTAACCCTAACCCTACACATGGTGTCTGACCCTAACCCTACACATGGTGTCTGACTCTAACCCTAACCCTACACATGGTCTCTGACTCTAACCCTAACCCTACACATGGTGTCTGACCCTAACCCTAACCCTACACATGGTGTCTGACTCTAACCCTAACCCTACACATGGTGTCTGACTCTAACCCTAACTCTGCACATGGTGTCTGACTCTAACCCTAACCCTACACATGGTGTCTGACTCTAACCCTAACCCTACACATGGTGTCAGACTCTAACCCTAACCCTACACATGGTGTCTGACTCTAACCCTACACATGATGTCTGACTCTAACCCTAACCCTACAGATGGTGTCTGACTCTAACCCTAACCCTACACATGGTGTCTGACTCTAACCCTACACATGATGTCTGACTATATCCCTAACCCTACACATGGTGTCTGACTCTAACCCTAACCCTACACATGGTGTCTGACTCTAACCCTAACCCTACACATGGTGTCTGACCCTAACCCTAACCCTACACATGGTGTCTGACTCTAATCCTAACCCTACACATGGTGTCTGACTCTAACCCTAACCCTACTTATGGTGTCTGACTCTAACCCTACACATGATGTCTGACTCTAACCCTAACCCTACACATGATGTCTGACTCTAACCCTAACCCTACACATGGTGTCTGACTCTAACCCTAACTCTACACATGATGTCTGACTCTAACCCTAACCCTACACATGATGTCTGACTCTAACCCTAACCCTACACATGATGTCTGACTCTAACCCTACACATGATGTCTGACTCTAACCCTAACTCTACACATGATGTCTGACTCTAACCCTAACCCTACACATGGTGTCTGACTCTAACCCTAACTCTACACATGATGTCTGACTCTAACCCTAACCCTACACATGATGTCTGACTCTAACCCTAACCCTACACATGATGTCTGACTCTAACCCTACACATGATGTCTGACTCTAACCCTAACTCTACACATGATGTCTGACTCTAACCCTAACCCTACACATGATGTCTGACTCTAACCCTAACCCTACACATGGTGTCTGACTCTAACCCTAACCCTACACATGGTGTCTGACTCTAACCCTAACCCTACACATGGTGTCTGACCCTAACCCTACACATGGTGTCTGACTCTAACCCTAACTCTACACATGGTGTCTGACTCTAACCCTAACCCTACACATGGTGTCTGACTCTAACCCTAACCCTACACATGGTGTCTGACTCTAACCCTAACCCTACACATGGTGTCTGACTCTAACCCTAACCCTACACATGATGTCTGACTCTAACCCTACACATGGTGTCTGACTCTAACCCTAACCCTACACATGGTGTCTGACTCTAACCCTAATCCTACACATGGTGTCTGACTCTAACCCTAACCCTACACATGGTGTCTGACTCTAACCCTAACCCTACACATGATGTCTGACACTAACCCTAACCCTACACATGATGTCTGACTCTAACCCTACACATGATGTCTGAATCTAACCCTGACCCTACACATGGTGTCTGACTCTAACCCTAACCCTACACATGATGTCTGACTCTAACCCTACACATGATGTCTGACTCTAACCCTAACCCTACATATGATGTCTGACTTTAACCCTAACCCTACACATGATGTCTGACTCTAACCCTACACATGATGTCTGACTCTAACCCTAACCCTACACATGGTGTCTGACTCTAACCCTAACCCTACACATGGTGTCTGACCCTAACCCTAACCCTACACATGGTGTCTGACTCTAACCCTAACCCTACACATGGTGTCTGACTCTAACCCTAACCCTACACATGGTGTCTGACCCTAACCCAAACCCTACACATGGTGTCTGACTCTAACCCTAACCCTACACATGGTGTCTGACTTTAACCCTAACCCTACACATGGTGTCTGACTCTAACCCTAACCCTACACATGATGTCTGACTCTAACCCTACACATGGTGTCTGACTCTAACCCTAACCCTACACATGGTGTCTGACTCTAACCCTAATCCTACACATGGTGTCTGACTCTAACCCTAACCCTACACATGGTGTCTGACTCTAACCCTAACCCTACACATGGTGTCTGACTCTAACCCAACACATGATGTCTGACTCTAACCCTAACTCTACACATGATGTCTGACTCTAACCCTACACATGGTGTCTGACTCTAATCCTAACCCTACACATGATGTCTGACTCTAACCCTAACTCTACACATGGTGTCTGACTCTAACCCTAACCCTACACATGGTATCTAACTCTAACCCTACACATGGTGTCTGACTCTAACCCTAACCCTACACATGATGTCTGACTCTAACTCTAATCCTACACATGATGTCTGACTCTAACCCTAACCCTACACATGGTGTCTGACTCTAACCCTAACCCTACACATGGTGTCTGACTCTAACCCTAACCCTACTTATGATGTCTGACTCTAACCCTAACCCTACACATGGTGTCTGACTCTAACCCTACACATGATGTCTGACTCTAACCCTAACCCTACACATGGTGTCTGACTCTAACCCTAACCCTAAACATGGTGTCTGACCCTAACCCTACACATGGTGTCTGACACTAACCCTAACCCTACACATGGTGTCTGACTCTAACCCTAACCCTACACATGATGTCTGACACTAACCCTAACCCTACACATGATGTCTGACTCTAACCCTACACATGGTGTCTGACTCTAACCCTAACCCTACACATGATGTCTGAATCTAACCCCACACATGATGTCTGACTCTAACCCTAACCCTACACATGGTGTCTGACTCTAACCCTAACCCTACACATGGTGTCTGACCCCAACCCAAACCCTACACATGGTGTCTGACTCTAACCCTAACCCTAGACATGGTGTCTGACTCTAACCCTAACCCTACACATGGTGTCTGACTCTAACCCTAACCCTACACATGATGTCTGACTCTAACCCTACACATGGTGTCTGACTCTAACCCTAACCCTACACATGGTGTCTGACTCTAACCCTAATCCTACACATGGTGTCT
Organism: Salvelinus fontinalis; assembly: GCF_029448725.1. Lineage (NCBI taxonomy): Eukaryota > Metazoa > Chordata > Actinopteri > Salmoniformes > Salmonidae > Salvelinus > Salvelinus fontinalis. The sequence goes on from NW_026601513.1 coordinate 40,258, forward strand.
GACTCTAACCCTAACCCTACACATGGTGTCTGACTCTAACCCAACACATGATGTCTGACTCTAACCCTAACTCTACACATGATGTCTGACTCTAACCCTACACATGGTGTCTGACTCTAATCCTAACCCTACACATGATGTCTGACTCTAACCCTAACTCTACACATGGTGACTGACTCTAACCCTAACCCTACACATGGTGTCTGACTCTAACCCTAATCCTACACATGATGTCTGACTCTAACCCTAACCCTACACATGGTGTCTGACTCTAACCCTAACCCTACACATGGTGTCTGACTCTAACCCTAACCCTACACATGATGTCTGACTCTAACCCTAACCCTACACATGGTGTCTGACCCTAACCCTACACATGGTGTCTGACACTAACCCTAACCCTACACATGGTGTCTGACTCTAACCCTAACCCTACACATGATGTCTGACACTAACCCTAACCCTACACATGATGTCTGACTCTAACCCTACACATGATGTCTGACTCTAACCCTGACCCTACACATGGTGTCTGACTCTAACCCTAACCTTACACATGATGTCTGACTCTAACCCTACACATGATGTCTGACTCTAACCCTACACATGATGTCTGACTCTAACCCTAACCCTACACATGATGTCTGACTCTAACCCTAACCCTACACATGGTGTCTGACTCTAACCCTAACCCTACACATGGTGTCTGACTCTAACCCTAACCCTACACATGGTGTCTGACCCTAACCCTAACCCTACACATGGTGTCTGACTCTAACCCTAACCCTACACATGGTGTCTGAATCTAACCCTAACTCTACACATGGTGTCTGACTCTAACCCTAACCCTACACATGGTGTCTGACCCTAACCCTACACATGGTGTCTGACTCTAACCCTAACCCTACACATGGTGTCTGACTCTAACCCTAACCCTACACATGGTGTCTGACCCTAACCCTAACCCTACACATGGTGTCTGACTCTAACCCTAACCCTACACATGGTGTCTGACTCTAACCCTAACTCTGCACATGGTGTCTGACTCTAACCCTAACCCTACACATGGTGTCTGACTCTAACCCTAACCCTACACATGGTGTCTGACTCTAACCCTAACCCTACACATGGTGTCTGACTCTAACCCTACACATGATGTCTGACTCTAACCCTAACCCTACAGATGGTGTCTGACTCTAACCCTAACCCTACACATGGTGTCTGACTCTAACCCTACACATGATGTCTGACTATATCCCTAACCCTACACATGGTGTCTGACTCTAACCCTAACCCTACACATGGTGTCTGACTCTAACCCTAACCCTACACATGGTGTCTGACCCTAACCCTAACCCTACACATGGTGTCTGACTCTAACCCTAACCCTACACATGGTGTCTGACTCTAACCCTAACCCTACTTATGGTGTCTGACTCTAACCCTACACATGATGTCTGACTCTAACCCTAACCCTACACATGATGTCTGACTCTAACCCTAACCCTACACATGGTGTCTGACTCTAACCCTAACTCTACACATGATGTCTGACTCTAACCCTAACCCTACACATGATGTCTGACTCTAACCCTAACCCTACACATGATGTCTGACTCTAACCCTACATATGATGTCTGACTCTAACCCTAACTCTACACATGATGTCTGACTCTAACCCTAACCCTACACATGGTGTCTGACTCTAACCCTAACTCTACACATGATGTCTGACTCTAACCCTAACCCTACACATGATGTCTGACTCTAACCCTAACCCTACACATGATGTCTGACTCTAACCCTGACCCTACACATGGTGTCTGACTCTAACCCTAACCCTACACATGATGTCTGACACTAACCCTAACCCTACACATGATGTCTGACTCTAACCCTACACATGATGTCTGACTCTAACCCTGACCCTACACATGGTGTCTGACTCTAACCCTAACCTTACACATGATGTCTGACTCTAACCCTACACATGATGTCTGACTCTAACCCTACACATGATGTCTGACTCTAACCCTAACCCTACACATGATGTCTGACTCTAACCCTAACCCTACACATGGTGTCTGACTCTAACCCTAACCCTACACATGGTGTCTGACTCTAACCCTAACCCTACACATGGTGTCTGACCCTAACCCTAACCCTACACATGGTGTCTGACTCTAACCCTAACCCTACACATGGTGTCTGAATCTAACCCTAACTCTACACATGGTGTCTGACTCTAACCCTAACCCTACACATGGTGTCTGACCCTAACCCTACACATGGTGTCTGACTCTAACCCTAACCCTACACATGGTGTCTGACTCTAACCCTAACCCTACACATGGTGTCTGACCCTAACCCTAACCCTACACATGGTGTCTGACTCTAACCCTAACCCTACACATGGTGTCTGACTCTAACCCTAACTCTGCACATGGTGTCTGACTCTAACCCTAACCCTACACATGGTGTCTGACTCTAACCCTAACCCTACACATGGTGTCTGACTCTAACCCTAACCCTACACATGGTGTCTGACTCTAACCCTACACATGATGTCTGACTCTAACCCTAACCCTACAGATGGTGTCTGACTCTAACCCTAACCCTACACATGGTGTCTGACTCTAACCCTACACATGATGTCTGACTATATCCCTAACCCTACACATGGTGTCTGACTCTAACCCTAACCCTACACATGGTGTCTGACTCTAACCCTAACCCTACACATGGTGTCTGACCCTAACCCTAACCCTACACATGGTGTCTGACTCTAACCCTAACCCTACACATGGTGTCTGACTCTAACCCTAACCCTACTTATGGTGTCTGACTCTAACCCTACACATGATGTCTGACTCTAACCCTAACCCTACACATGATGTCTGACTCTAACCCTAACCCTACACATGGTGTCTGACTCTAACCCTAACTCTACACATGATGTCTGACTCTAACCCTAACCCTACACATGATGTCTGACTCTAACCCTAACCCTACACATGATGTCTGACTCTAACCCTACATATGATGTCTGACTCTAACCCTAACTCTACACATGATGTCTGACTCTAACCCTAACCCTACACATGGTGTCTGACTCTAACCCTAACTCTACACATGATGTCTGACTCTAACCCTAACCCTACACATGATGTCTGACTCTAACCCTAACCCTACACATGATGTCTGACTCTAACCCTACACATGATGTCTGACTCTAACCCTAACTCTACACATGATGTCTGACTCTAACCCTAACCCTACACATGATGTCTGACTCTAACCCTAACCCTACACATGGTGTCTGACTCTAACCCTAACCCTACACATGGTGTCTGACTCTAACCCTAACCCTACACATGGTGTCTGACCCTAACCCTACACATGGTGTCTGACTCTAACCCTAACTCTACACATGGTGTCTGACTCTAACCCTAACCCTACACATGGTGTCTGACTCTAACCCTAACCCTACACATGGTGTCTGACTCTAACCCTAACCCTACACATGGTGTCTGACTCTAACCCTAACCCTACACATGATGTCTGACTCTAACCCTACACATGGTGTCTGACTCTAACCCTAACCCTACACATGGTGTCTGACTCTAACCCTAATCCTACACATGGTGTCTGACTCTAACCCTAACCCTACACATGGTGTCTGACTCTAACCCTAACCCTACACATGATGTCTGACACTAACCCTAACCCTACACATGATGTCTGACTCTAACCCTACACATGATGTCTGAATCTAACCCTGACCCTACACATGGTGTCTGACTCTAACCCTAACCCTACACATGATGTCTGACTCTAACCCTACACATGATGTCTGACTCTAACCCTAACCCTACATATGATGTCTGACTCTAACCCTAACCCTACACATGATGTCTGACTCTAACCCTACACATGATGTCTGACTCTAACCCTAACCCTACACATGGTGTCTGACTCTAACCCTAACCCTACACATGGTGTCTGACTCAAACCCTACACATGGTGTCTGACCCTAACCCTAACCCTACACATGGTGTCTGACTCTAACCCTAACCCTACACATGGTGTCTGACTCTAACCCTAACTCTACACATGGTGTCTGACTCTAACCCTAACCCTACACATGGTGTCTGACTCTAACCCTAACCCTACACATGATGTCTGACTCTAACCCTACACATGGTGTCTGACTCTAACCCTAACCCTACACATGGTGTCTGACTCTAACCCTAACCCTACACATGGTGTCTGACTCTAACCCTAACCCTACACATGGTGTCTGACTCTAACCCTAACCCTACACATGGTGTCTGACTCTAACCCTAACCCTACACATGATGTCTGACTCTAACCCTACACATGGTGTCTGACTCTAACCCTAACCCTACACATGGTGTCTGACTCTAACCCTAATCCTACACATGGTGTCTGACTCTAACCCTAACCCTACACATGGTGTCTGACTCTAACCCTAACCCTACACATGATGTCTGACAGTAACCCTAACCCTACACATGATGTCTGACTCTAACCCTACACATGATGTCTGAATCTAACCCTGACCCTACACATGGTGTCTGACTCTAACCCTAACCCTACACATGATGTCTGACTCTAACCCTACACATGATGTCTGACTCTAACCCTAACCCTACATATGATGTCTGACTCTAACCCTAACCCTACACATGATGTCTGACTCTAACCCTACACATGATGTCTGACTCTAACCCTAACCCTACACATGGTGTCTGACTCTAACCCTAACCCTACACATGGTGTCTGACTCTAACCCTACACATGGTGTCTGACCCTAACCCTAACCCTACACATGGTGTCTGACTCTAACCCTAACCCTACACATGGTGTCTGACTCTAACCCTAACTCTACACATGGTGTCTGACTCTAACCCTAACCCTACACATGGTGTCTGACCCTAACCCTAACCCTACACATGGTGTCTGACTCTAACCCTAACCCTACACATGGTGTCTGACTCTAACCCTAACTCTACACATGGTGTCTGACTCTAACCCTAACCCTACACATGGTGTCTGACTCTAACCCAACACATGATGTCTGACTCTAACCCTAACTCTACACATGATGTCTGACTCTAACCCTACACATGGTGTCTGACTCTAATCCTAACCCTACACATGATGTCTGACTCTAACCCTAACTCTACACATGGTGTCTGACTCTAACCCTAACCCTACACATGGTGTCTGACTCTAACCCTACACATGGTGTCTGACTCTAACCCTAACCCTACACATGATGTCTGACTCTAACTCTAATCCTACACATGATGTCTGACTCTAACCCTAACCCTACACATGGTGTCTGACTCTAACCCTAACCCTACACATGGTGTCTGACTCTAACCCTAACCCTACACATGATGTCTGACTCTAACCCTAACCCTACACATGGTGTCTGACTCTAACCCTACACATGATGTCTGACTCTAACCCTACACATGGTGTCTGACTCTAACCCTAACCCTATACATGATGTCTGACTCTAACCCCACACATGATGTCTGACTCTAACCCTAACCCTACACATGGTGTCTGACTCTAACCCTAACCCTACACATGGTGTCTGACTCTAACCCTAATCCTACACATGGTGTCTGACTCTAACCCTAACCCTACACATGGTGTCTGACTCTAACCCAACACATGATGTCTGACTCTAATCCTAACCCTACACATGATGTCTGACTCTAACCCTAACTCTACACATGGTGTCTGACTCTAACCCTAACCCTACACATGGTGTCTGACTCTAACCCTAATCCTACACATGATGTCTGACTCTAACCCTAACCCTACACATGGTGTCTGACTCTAACCCTAACCCTACACATGGTTTCTGACTCTAACCCTAACCCTACACATGGTGTCTGACCCTAACCCTAACCCTACACATGGTGTCTGACTCTAACCCTAACCCTACACATGGTGTCTGAATCTAACCCTAACTCTACACATGGTGTCTGACTCTAACCCTAACCCTACACATGGTGTCTGACTCTAACCCTAACCCTACACATGGTGTCTGAATCTAACCCTAACCCTACACATGGTGTCTGACTCTAACCCTAACCCTACACATGGTGTCTGAATCTAACCCTAACTCTACACATGGGCTGCCCCCCCCTCCGGGCTGACTCTAACCCTAACCCTACACATGGTGTCTGACTCTAACCCTAACCCTACACATGGTGTCTGAATCTAACCCTAACTCTACACATGGTGTCTGACTCTAACCCTAACCCTACACATGGTGTCTGACCCTAACCCTAACCCTACACATGGTGTCTGACTCTAACCCTAACTCTACACATGGTGTCTGACTCTAACCCTAACCCTACACATGGTGTCTGACTCTAACCCTAACCCTACACATGGTGTCTGACTCTAACCCTAACCCTAAACATGGTGTCTGACCCTAACCCTACACATGGTGTCTGACACTAACCCTAACCCTACACATTATGTCTGACTCTAACCCTAACCCTACACATGATGTCTGACACTAACCCTAACCCTACACATGATGTCTGACTCTAACCCTACACATGATGTCTGACTCTAACCCTACACATGGTGTCTGACTCTAACCCTAACCCTACACATGATGTCTGACTCTAACCCCACACATGATGTCTGACTCTAACCCTAACCCTACACATGGTGTCTGACTCTAACCCTAACCCTACACATGGTGTCTGACTCTAACCCTAACCCTACACATGGTGTCTGACTCTAACCCAACACATGATGTCTGACTCTAACCCTAACTCTACACATGATGTCTGACTCTAACCCTACACATGGTGTCTGACTCTAATCCTAACCCTACACATGATGTCTGACTCTAACCCTAACTCTACACATGGTGTCTGACTCTAACCCTAACCCTACACATGGTGTCTGACTCTAACCCTAATCCTACACATGATGTCTGACTCTAACCCTAACCCTACACATGGTGTCTGACT
>NW_026601514.1:0-47224 GCF_029448725.1 Salvelinus fontinalis
CACACACACTGTAACTCCATGAACTGATGTACCAATGTAAACGAACTTGTTAAATTAAGTGTATAATTATTTTGTCATACTATGAAGTTAATGATAAAGTCAGTCATCTATTTTCTGGAATGCAGTGCATTGTAGTTTTAATCAAAAAATTGTCAAAATAATTGAATGCAATTACAGTAAAGTGACATTTTCAAAAAAGGTAATATTGGTCCTGCATGTGAAAACAGTGGAGTCTTTTGTAGGCTTCATAATCGTTGTTCGCATGAATTACTTAAAAGTAATGACAACAACATTAATGTAAAACTTCGAAGGGAAATACGCCACAGAAGGTTAGCTAAGACATGTATGGCCTCAATGTAACACTGGTAGAAAGTGAAGCAAAAGTTTTGAAAAAAGGGATTGAAAATCTCCTAAATAGTCATATACAAATGTTTGATACCACTGTAATAACACCAAACTATAAATAACAATAACAGCAACAACGAATAATAACCTAATAACAATAATTACGATAACAATAAATAATAGCACAATTAGTCTCATTTTAATCGTAAATAAATACAATTCCCAAATGTCCTCTTTCAGATTTCAATAAGTAATTATTTTCACTCTCATTTAACTTTACCTTCTTCCGTTCTTTTATTATGAAGAGGGTGGCGAAGGGGTGGAGAGCTGTCTGAAGTAGTCTACTGATGACCTCACGTTAGAATGTGGCAGTGTGGTGGAACAGAGGCGCTGATTGGTCGCCCGTGTCACAGCGGTACTTCAAAGCCGGAGAGGACCTACAATTGTGGTGGAATGGGCGGAACACATCATTGTATTGCACACCTCTAAAAAAACACTGCTGTGATTCATAAATATAAAAAGATCCTCTGAGGAGGGCACTTTTTGTGATGGCAACTTCACTTCTAGGGGTGAGTCTAAGGGGTTTCTTGCTGGTTTAATTAGTTATTTTATTGTCCAGCGGAGGGGATTAACATTGCTTCCGTCACACTAGGAAAGACAGTTCGTTGATTATGTTTTAAGCAAGTGGGTCACGAGTAAAAAGCTGAGATTCATTTCGCAACGACAGAGAGACGCGCCCGGGATATAACTTTCTACTGATGTGCACAAGACGCGCATGTTGTTGTGCATGTCATATATAACGTCATTTAATAGTTTTGTTATAGCTACATTTTGGTGCGTTCTATTTCATCTCAGTCTACAGGTATGTTATGACTCTGTTATGACTTGGAAAAGATGCCTGTTTAAACTGTCCCGCTAGTTGGTCTATTGCAAATGGAAATAGTTTACAAAGTAGCTTTTGCATTAGCACGGAATGAACTTTTCACCGACCAAATAATCATTGTTATTGTAGCTTACTATAGGAAAGGCTATTAGGCACCAAATGACCAAGCAAACTGAAAGGTTCGTTATCGATATCAACATGTTGTTTCTTGTCATTTCAGGAGGAGCCGAGGCTAGGATCGACTCCTTTAGCCATGTTGGCTGCGACATGCAACAAGATAGGGAGTCCGAGCCCATCACCATCCTCCATTTCGGATAATTCTTCATCTTTTGGGAAAGGCTTCCACCCGTGGAAGCGAGCCACCGCCAGCAGCTGCAGCCTTGGGTCCGGCCTGTCCGGGTTTGGAGTGTCCCGTAACGGAGCTGGTCTATCGGACTCGTTTGGCACCAACAGCTCTCCCGGATCCAGTGCCTTCTCCCTAACGTCCGGCAACTCATCCACGCCCCACTTTGGAAACGACTATTCTGTATTTCAGGCCTCCGTTACAAACAGTTCTCAAGAACCCAGCCATCAGCCCGTCTTCATTTCCAAGGTGCACTCCTCAGTGGACAGTCTGCAAGGCATCTACCCGAGAATGAGCGTTGCACATCCGTACGAGTCCTGGTTCAAGTCGTCCCATCATGGTATCCCCACAGGAGAGGTTGGCACCACCGGCGCGTCTGCATGGTGGGATGTGGGAGCGGGTTGGATTGATGTTCAGAACCCGAGTGGAGCAGCTCTACAGTCCTCGCTGCACTCCGGTGGAATCCAGACGTCGTTACACTCTCCTTTAGGGGGCTACAATTCCGATTACTCCAGCCTAAGTCACTCAGCCTTCAGTACAAGTCCCTCTCCACACCTTTTGACAACCGGACAACACCTGATGGACGGTTACAAGCCGGTGTTATCCTCTTATCCAGACTCCAGTCCGTCTCCATTAGGCGGAGCAGGGGGGACTATGTTATCTGGGGGGCCAACGGCCTCTCTAGCGGGGTCTCCCCGGTCCTCCGCACGGCGCTACTCTGGCAGAGCCACCTGCGACTGTCCCAACTGTCAGGAGTCGGAGAGGCTGGGGCCGGCGGGAGCAAGTCTGCGGAGGAAAGGGCTCCATAGCTGTCACATTCCGGGCTGTGGTAAGGTTTACGGCAAAACGTCGCACCTCAAGGCGCACTTGAGGTGGCACACCGGAGAGAGACCGTTTGTGTGTAATTGGCTGTTTTGCGGGAAGAGGTTTACGCGCTCTGACGAGCTCCAGCGACACTTGCGCACGCACACCGGGGAGAAAAGATTCGCCTGTCCGGTCTGCAACAAGAGGTTTATGCGGAGCGACCATCTGAGTAAACACGTAAAGACTCACAGCGCCGGGGGCTCCGCCGGGTCTGGCTCTGGCAGCGGGGGAAAGAGGGGAAGCGATACCGACAGTGAGCACAGCGCCCCGGGGAGTCCTCGATGCCATTCCCCCGACCTGTTGCAAGCTCCCGAATCTACTCCGGGAACGGGAAACGAACGGCCTTTCTAAACTCTCTCGACTAAGTATAATATCTGAGAAAAACATATGATCTGAGGGAAATGACTAAACTACAGTGGACATACGTCGAGTATGCGTAATTATGCTAATGTGTGCAAGTTGAGTTAATCAAGTGATTTAGACTACTGATCAAATGATATCTCCTAGTAGCCTATTGATGACGTGGGGTGTACAGGTCAAATACAGTACTGGTAAAGTAATCCCGAAGGCACACTGGAACACTGGGGCACAATGTAAACACATCAATGTTCTTCTAACGCACAGACTGATCCGACCGGGGACGCCTATACTTTGGTGTATGTACCCTTTTTGAGTGTTTTTACGCAACATGGTTATTACATGGGTATTACAATAAGCAAGAAATAGACAACGTTGTACTATCACTTGGTGATAATATGTGTCCTGCAATATCGTGTTACTGCTGTGCTGACGTACTTTTATTCAAAACCAAACTGTGGCACTTTATTAGCCTGTTGAACAGAGAAATGATCAGTACGCGTCCTTTTCGACGGCTCCTTTGTAAGAACAAATCACTGTGGCTGTCTATGTGCGCTGATCCACGTTTTCTTGATGTCCTAATCTACCCTATCGAACACATCCCCTGTTTATTAATAATGGAGCAAAAGTTATGTCGCCCGTTGATTAAACGCTCCACGGAAACTATCAGAAAGAGCCTGACCAAGTTTGTAATAAATACTTACTTATTTCACGTCACTGCAAGGCTGTATATAATGAGAAATGTAATAGCCTAGAAAATTATTCCGCACCAATGTAAAGGTGAGTTATGTATTTGTCCATGAGACGATTTTGTATAGTTATTTCTAGTTGTACATTTGGCTCTAGTAAATATCTGAACATGTACGGAAGTGTATTTTGAAATTATTGTTTTATTTTGTTTTGTTTATTTGTCAGGCTATAAAAAATGTTATTGTGGGGAGTTATATTTAACCACAAGTTTTACTTGTATTTCTGAGTCTTTTAATAGACGCACTTTTGAATTTATTTGTAAGATGATTTCGAAATCATTCACTGTTTATTATTCTCATCTTTTAAATTAAGTAAGCATGTTGTAAAGTGACGTTAAATTCACAAGCATCATTTCTCAGAGACTGGCTTTCTAATTTAAGCCACTCAATAAAGTCGGTATGGATTCAGAATCAATTCGTTTAGACTCCGTTTGTTTGCTTCCTAATTGAAATTGAACACGTCATTGGCACAGTCGACAAAGCTATTCTCTGCAATTTAGAAGTAGGCTAAAATTGTTACTGGTACAGCCCACCTAAAATGTTGCTATGCTGTGGCAATTTTATATATAGTTGACATAGGCCGATGCTGCACATGACCTGCATGTACAATTACAAGTTTCATTCAATCAAATTGTCTTTGATTCTCCGATCTGCTGCTTCTTAAATAAATAAGAACGTTCAAACAAACTATTTAATAGAACATGTTCTTTCATCAGAATTTCATAGCCTTAACCATAGGTTTAGTTTTTCTTAATAAATTAGTATTAGCGCTGAACTTCCTTTCTGTGACGTTTTACATCCAGATGTGCAAAACATTTTATATAAAAACAAATGAAAATCTATATCGGAATGTATGTAATGAAATTGTAATTGCAATTATAATAAAAATATAGAGAGAAATGTGTCACGCAGGTGACGTTTCCACGCCAAGATACGTGTCTGGAAGTTTGGGTAATTTGAGTAAACGAACATCCACATTAAAAACAAACATTTTAGCTGGATTGCATGATAAATACTGTAACTAATATTTTAAGTATTATAATTTTCTTGTGGTAATATCTCATTTTCTGAACATTAAAGCTCGCGTCCAGAGAAAGAAACTGCTGCGTGCGTAAAACATGTTCCATATTTGGTTGCGAATGTAAGGGTCACTTTTACAAATAGGCAGAAGTAGTTTTTCTTTGCAGCACTTGTTAATTTGCCATAAGGTAATATGTATAGGATCTTATTAATATCAGCATTATTTTCAAAAACAACAAATATAAAATGGGCAAAAGTCGGATGAAAAAGTTGAGGGGGAAAACTTTTCTTAGATCCGTCAAATAATTTCCATCATAATACTTACTATATTTATTGTAGTGCAAAACTATTGTAGTGCAAAACTTCTCTAGATCCACAAAATTATTCCCACGAAATAATATATTATGTTTACTGCTTTAAAAAACTATAGCTTGCCTTTAGTATATATTTGAGTAATCTCGGCAGTGGCACCCAGAACCAAATCAGCTACTGGATTTGGGAAACAGTGGAGCGGTGCATGTTTCACCTGCTGTGGGAAACTTACTTACAAATGTAGGCTAAGTTCATTTATAAAACTCTTAGAACTCTTAATAAATAAAACACATATGTAACGAAGTGAATACATTGGCGAAGAATAATAAATTTCTTCCTAAATGTTATAGGTTGACTTGACTGAGAAGGGCATGTACGATAGGGATAACTGGTTCATCGCTTCATGTTGGGCCTTTTGAAATAGGCCCACCTCGTTTAACACCAAGCCTGGAACTATCGCGATTTTATTATTTTAAGATGAGATTTTGATGACAACAAAAATGTTTTAACGTGTTTTTAAAAATCATTCTCTTACGGCTAGCTGTAGACTATTATTTCTGATTGAATTCGGGAGGTTGAAATACAATTAATGTTGCCGGCGTGCAAGATAAGAAATGTTACCTTTACACAATTTTTTTAGCATGTAAACCAAATAAGATAATTTCCATAACACTAGACTAAAACGATGTGGTCATATATTTCTACAATTTATTTCGCATAGGCCTAACACAATTATGCCACCTAGTGTTATTTAAATCTTCTTTTACAGTTGGAAAACAAGTGGCATTTTTACCGAAGTTAGCCTTGGTTGGAGATAGGCTACATTTAGTGGCATTTGAAATAGGCCTCAATCGAATTGAAGTCGTTTGAAAGTTCTATTACCCCACTAACGTGTTTCATTGGCAACGGGCGCCATCTTGTGTCCATCAGCCCTCTGCAGACTTCAGTAGCCTATTTAGTTGCATTTAAAATGAACGAGTTCCAAGTTTATTTGAAAATGTATTGACATATTCCCCATAATCTAATTTAGATTACAGATGAATCATTATGTTACTTTAGAATCAGGTTAAAAATAACATGTTATGGGATCTAATGTTTTATTTGAATGCATATTTACAAACAAGTAACAGCCTTACATAGCGTACTAATTTAAATATATAGATATTCTTCAATGCATACTTTGCCTTTTAGAGCATAGTGTCCCTGTTTAAAATAATCCAAATATCACAGTATACAATAACATACAACAGTCTTCTGAACATCAACCTCTCATATTTACAGGTATACAACCTTTCCTAATCACTGCTTTTATCCAGTCATTTAACTGTGATAATGTGTCTTACTGTTTTCCTTATAGAAATACATACTGTACTTGTTGTCTTCAGACAATGAAAGGTGCCATGGTCAAGAACAGTTCCTTCATTCCAGGCAGCTTATCAAGACTTATTTACGCTGATGTCCGTGCTCCAGCATTACGCTAAAGTGAGTCATACAGTGAGGAACCCAATAGCACAGGAACCCAATAGGCTACATTTCAGTTTACCACCTACATGTGATCAAACCAACTGACAATGAGACAGTTTGTATCATGCAATTGAACATAATTTTAGTAGTCCGTTCAAAGTGAGTTATGGCTACCATACCATTATCCATATAGATTCCTTATTCTTTATACATTTTTATATATAACCTTTATTTAACCAGGAAGTCCCATTATGGACAGGAGACCTCTTTCTCAAGGGGGACCTGGCTAAGAAGTGCAGCTCAATGAAAAGAGCTCACAAAACAACATTCAACAGAACAGTAAATACGCTGCAAAACATCAATCTGAATATGAGTTAGTGGGTGACCTGTGCGTTGACCAGGGCATAGTAAGCCCCCCCTTTAGCCATGAGGTCAGTATGTGTACCCTGCTCTGTCACCTGACCATACTGAATTACCGCTATCTGGTCTGCATTCTGGATGGTAGACAGGCGGTGGGCGATCACGATGCAGGTGCGGCCCTGCCGGGCGGCGTCTAAAGCCTGTTGGACAATCTGGGGGAGGGAGGGATAGGGAGGAAACAGAGAGACAGGTTATTTGGGAAGGAGGGAGAGGACATACTGTGTGAAGATAAGCTTTTGTGTGTGACCAGGCCATTAATGAATTAATAGGTAGAAAATGAGATGGCCGACACTCAATGTCCATGTGACTTACCTTCTCACTCTCTGTGTCCAGGGCGGAAGTGGCTTCATCCAGCAGCAGTACTTTAGGCTGTCTGACCAGAGCTCTGGCAATGGCTATCCTCTGTTTCTGACCTCCAGACATCTGGGTCCCCTTGTCCCCAACCCTGGTATTGTATTTCTGACAAAACAACAACACAATTTATAGTGTTTGTTTATATTGAACACTTTTAAAATATAAATTAAAATATAAAGTCATAACAGCCTGTCTTGGGCTAGTCAATAGCTATTCTATATGAATATCTGTAGAGAGACAGTAGTTTACGTTCTACTGTGACCTCACCAGTGACATTTTTTGGATCACCTTTGAGAAAACTTCAAATATCATCCTACAGCTACAGCCTATCATGTCTCCTCCCATCTCCCTCACTATACTGTTACTATACCTCTGGCAGGCCCATGATGAAGTCATGGATGTTGGCGTTCTTGGCTGCCTCCTCTATCTCATCCTGGGAGACCTCTCTGCTGTTGTCCCCGTACTGGATGTTCTCTGAGATGCTGCAGTCGAACAGGATGGGCTCCTGGGACACCAGGCCCAGCTGAGACCTCAGCCACGACAGGTTCAGGGTCTTAGTATCCAACCCATCCACTAACTGAGACACCACAATAATACCACAGAGTTAGGTCAACCCCTTCGTTAACTGAGACACCACAATAATACCACAGAGTTAGGTCAACCCCTTCACTAACTGAGACACCACAATAATACCACAGATTTAGGTCAACCCCTTCACTAACTGAGACACCACAATAATACCACAGAATTAGGCCAACACCTTCACTAACTGAGACACCACAATAATACCACAGAGTTAGGTCAACCCCTTCACTAACTGAGACACCACAATAATACCACAGAATTAGGCCAACACCTTCACTAACTGAGACACCACAATAATACCACAGAGTTAGGTCAACCCCTTCACTAACTGAGACACCACAATAATACCACAGATTTAGGTCAACCCCTTCGTTAACTGAGACACCACAATAATACCACAGATTTAGGTCAACCCTTTCGTTAACGGAGACACCACAATAATACCACAGAGTTAGGTCAACCCCTTCACTAACTGAGACACCACAATAATACCACAGAGTTAGGTCAACCCCTTCGTTAACTGAGACACCACAATAATACCACAGAGTTAGGTCAACCCCTTCGTTAACTGAGACACCACAATGATACCACAGATTTAGGTTTAGAATGTTTAAAATGTTCAGATTAAAAATAAGTAACATCTTGGAATACCAAAGGAATTAATAATCCACCAATGTTACAAATATTACATATTAAAATGCTGAAAAGTGGCCTAACAGTTTTACTATATTTGTTGTATTCCAGTTCCCAGTATACTGGTTTAGCACTTTGAAATGGTTTTGAAAAGCGTGCTTTATATGACATGTATTATGAGATTATTTTGGGTCTCACCACTTGTCCTTCAGCAGGGCTATAGAAGCGCTCCAGCAGTTGTATGGAGGTGCTTTTCCCACAGCCACTCTCCCCGACCAGGGCCAGGGTCTGACCAGGCCCCACTGACACGCTCAACCCCTGGAGAACCCTCACGTTCTGACGGGTCGGGTACGCAAAGTGGATCCCTCGGAACTCAATGTCCCCGACAAAGTCCGTCTGGAAAAGACAACATTTTTGTTCCAGATCATCGTCCCAGAAAAAACACAATGTGATATCATTGTTTTTTTGTTTATATTGGAGTAAGACACATTATAGCTCACTCACTGGCTTCTCTCCCTCCTCACTGCAAATGTCAATCTCTGGTTTCTTCTCCAACAAGCCAAGAATTCTCCCAGCAGCTGCTTTCGCTTTGTCAAAGTCAGGAGCAAAAGATGCTGATTCTCCTATGTTCATGGCAGCAAATGTGATCACAGAAAGCACACTGCGAAAGAAAAGGACAGTGTTGTACTATCACTGCCACTATATTGGCAGACCCTGGTCATGACCCAACGAGGGTCTCAGGGAGATTTGGAATGTGCAAAAAACCCACTTCCAAATCACACATGTGCATTAATACACATGTGTACATGTGTGGAATAGGACAAATATAAGCACCCACCAAATTAATGTTATAATTATATTATTATTTTTATATTACCGTATAGTGACTATGTGGCAGCCAAGGTTTCTAGTCGGGGTTGGGGTACATTCCATTTCAGTCAATTCAAAACTCAATTCCACAGTTTCCTCATTGAAAAGCATTAAAGAGAACTGGAATTGGAATTTCACTGTACTTTCTGTATTGACAGGAATTGAAATGGAATTGACCCCAACCCTGGTATCAATGTATTCATTTTAGATGAGGATATAACAGTACCAGTATGTATACTCACAGGAAAACATTTTCATATTCTGTGTGGCAGTGAGCAATAAGCCAGGACCCAAAGCGGAAGATTGCAGCCTTGACCATGTAAGGGATTGCTTGGGCAACGGCAAATGTTAGTCCGTAGATGGGAGCCTTCACCAAACCGTTCCTGATGTATTCAATTGAAATGTAATCAGTACTTGATTGTAGGTTATAAGGTCAAACAATCCAAAAGCTGAGTCTATAACAAAGTGAATGACTGTACTCTTACTGGTATGGTCTTTCTAGACTGTCCATGAACTTGTGAAAGAAGACGTCCTCCCGTGTCAATCCAACAACTGTCTTGAAGTTTTCAACGGTCTCAGTAGATATCTACAAAATATTAATAAAGATATATTAACGTTTTATTTGAACACATGGTATCACACACACTGATATAGCCCACTGTACCAAAGTGCATTGCAATTAGGGTTGCATACTAGCAGTAACCTTCCTGAAATTCCCTGGTTATCCAGATATCCTGTTTTAAGGTTTCCCTGATTTTCCTGATTCCGTAAAACCTATAACCGGGATTACTGGAAAATCTGGGAATTTTGGGAACATTACCGGAATTTTGCAAACCCAATTGCAAAAGAAAGTTGATGTTTACCTTCCCAGACTGCTCCAGGGCACCCTGGTCTTTGGAGGCGTGGCCTGCCGTGGCCCTCCTCTGAATGATTTCGGCTCCAATGAGGAAGGGCACACAGGCGAGGATGACGAGGGTGAGCTGCCAGCTGTGGATGAAGGCCACCACAATGGCCATGGTGAGAGCACAGACTGTGTTGGTGGCCAGACCCAACCTAGACCCAGTCGCCTGGTGGTGAGGAGAGAGGAAACAAGTAGGTTCCATCCATTATCAGACATTGCAACTCTAAAGAATGCAACTGTAAATACATAGAAGCATATGTACAGGTAGACATTTTTAAAGATTTGTACAGTAGAATGATTCTGAATTGACATTGATGTGATACATTTTGATCGCTCTCTCAATGTGTAAATCAGAGCATTGTGCTTACCCCTTTAACCAGAGATGCATCTGTGGCCAATCTGGTGGTTAGAACTCCCACTGCATTGTTGTTGTCATCAAACCATCCAATCTCCTGTAAGGAATGCATTTTAGCAAGGTTCTGACGCAGAACACCACAAAGTGGCAGTTCAGAATCGTAATTTTAGCAAGGTTCTGAGGCAGAACACTGCAAAGTGGCAGTTCAGAATTGTAATTTTAGCAAGGTTCTGAGGCAGAACACTGCAAAGTGGCAGTTCAGAATTGTAATTTTAGCAAGGTTCTGAGGCAGAACACTGCAAAGTGGCAGTTCAGAATTGTAATTTTAGCAAGGTTCTGACGCAGAACACCACAAAGTGGCAGTTCAGAATTGTAATTTTAGCAAGGTTCTGAGGCAGAACACTGCAAAGTGGCAGTTCAGAATCGTAATTTTAGCAAGGTTCTGAGGCAGAACACCGCAAAGTGGCAGTTCAGAATTGTAATTTTAGCAAGGTTCTGAGGCAGAACACTGCAAAGTGGCAGTTCAGAATCGTAATTTTAGCAAGGTTCTGAGGCAGAACACCACAGTGGCAGTTCAGAATTGTAATTTTAGCAAGGTTCTGAGGCAGAACACCACAAAGTGGCAGTTCAGAATTGTAATTTTAGCAAGATTCTGAGGCAAAACACCACAAAGTGGCAGTTCAGAATTGTAATTTTAGCAAGGTTCTGAGGCAGAACACCACAGTGGCAGTTCAGAATTGTAATTTTAGCAAGGTTCTGAGGCAGAACACTGCAAAGTGGCAGTTCAGAATTGTAATTTTAGCAAGGTTCTGAGGCAGAACACCACAAAGTGGCAGTTCAGAATTGTAATTTTAGCAAGGTTCTGAGGCAGAACACCACAGTGGCAGTTCAGAATTGTAATTTTAGCAAGGTTCTGAGGCAGAACACTGCAAAGTGGCAGTTCAGAATTGTAATTTTAGCAAGGTTCTGAGGCAGAACACTGCAAAGTGGCAGTTCAGAATTGTAATTTTAGCAAGGTTCTGAGGCAGAACACTGCAAAGTGGCAGTTCAGAATTGTAATTTTAGCAAGGTTCTGAGGCAGAACACCACAAAGTGGCAGTTCAGAATTGTAATTTTAGCAAGGTTCTGAGGCAGAACACCGCAAAGTGGCTGTCACGGTACATGAATCCACTGCCTCTCTCTCTCTCTCCTGTGTTTGTGTGGGCGTGGTTTCCAATCTTGGCCTGATTGTCTGCGCCAGCTGGAATTAATTATCTTCCCCTTTATATGTTCTGTAACCTGTGTTTCTTGTTGTCAGATCGTTGTTTCTTCCCTGAGGTTGTGTCGTGTGTCAGTGCTCTTTCTCTCGCAGTCCTTGTGGGGATTATCTGCTGTGCTCCTTCCTACCCAGCCGGACTCACTCCCTTGGATTTCTCAGCACGCTATCATCAGAGGATGTGCCCTAGGCCCTGGGTTGGATTCTGTCTGAGTATATTCTGTCTGTCCTGTTGATGCTGTAAACTATTTCATTAAACCATCGTTGCTTGCATCTTGCATCCGCCTCTGTATTGTGACAGAACGATCTGACCACATCATGGATGCAGCGAGTTCAACGAGTCTGACCGAATTCATTTCCCGCAGTATCACGAGAATGGACCAACAAGAGGAGAACATCTCTAGCACAGGTCGGGCAGTACAAGCCATTGCGACGCAGGCATCCCAGCTGACCCAACAATTACAACATCTGGGGGGTCTCGCTGCGCCACCTACACCGGCAGTTCAACACGCCCCGCCAGAGCCGGATTCCCAGCTAGAGCCACGGCTACCGACACCAGAGGGTTATTCAGGTGATCCTGACTATTGCAGAGCTTTTCTGACGAGATGTTCCATGCATTTCTCGTTGCAGCCACGGACCTTCAACCGTGAACAGTCTAAGGTAGCATTCGTACTCACACTGCTATCAGGCAAAGCGGCCCTTTGGGGATCGGCGGTGTGGGCGAACCAGGACCCATGCTGCACCTCCTTCCAGACACTCTCCGAGGAGATGAGAAGGGTCTTCGATCGGGCCGTGGCGGGTAGGGAGGCGGCCAGACTACTCGCTGACCTTCGCCAAGGAGACCGTTCAGTATCGGAATACTCCATTCAATTCCGCACTCTGGCCGTAGAATGTCAGTGGAACGAGGAGGCGCAGTGGGACATGTTCCTGCATGGGCTGGAGGACCGGATCCAGAAGGAGATTTATGTTCTGGACCTTCCCAGGAGTTTAAATGGACTAGTGGAACTAGCATTGAGGGTCGACGCTCGTCTGAGTCGTATTGGCCGCCGAGCATACCCTAACAGACCGTATAACGACACGGAGGGTTGGCATGCCAGCAGCGGGAACACGGCCAGTTCAGCCTCCGCTCACGAACCCATGCAGGTGGGGAGAGCTCGCCTCTCCCGGGAGGAGAGGGAGAGGCGGAGATCCCAAGGACTTTGTCTCTACTGTGGTAGAGCGGGCCACTTTATCCACTCCTGTCCGGTAAAAGATCAGGCCCGGTAGTAAGTTTGAGGCTACTATCGGGTGGTGTCATCACAGAGAAGACCTCATCATCTACTCTCCTCCCGGTAAGACTAAGATGGGCCACCCACACGCACGACACCCAAGCTTTACTGGACTCAGGAGCAGAGGGTAATTTCATGGACTTAAAGCTCGCTCACAAGCTCCAGATTCCTATCACCTCACTCACGCACAAGATATCCGTCAACGCTCTCAATGGTCAAGAACTCCCCAACATTTCTCACACCACTGAACCTATCACACTCATCACTTCTGGCAATCACACTGAGACACTATCATTTCTACTCATGGACTCACCCCTTGCACCATTAGTTCTCGGCCACCCTTGGCTCACCCAACACAACCCCAGAGTTGACTGGGGTCATAACTCTATATCTATGTGGAGTAACAAGTGTCTTGAGTCCTGTTTAGTGTCTGCTTGTTCATCTGTGTCTGATTCTGTGTTTCTAGAGGAGGCAGTGGATTTGTCTAACGTGCCCGTTGAATACCTCGACCTGAAGGAGGTGTTCAGCAAGTCCCGTGCTGCTTCTCTTCCTCCGCATCGTCCCTATGACTGTGCAATAGAATTATTGCCAGGTGAGTCTCCGCCTAAAGGCAAGTTATATTCACTCTCTGTTCCTGAGAGAGAGGCTATGGAGAGATACATCTCTGATTCTCTGGCATCTGGATTCATTCGTCCTTCCTCTTCTCCAGCGGGGGCGGGGTTCTTCTTTGTGGGGAAGAAGGACGGATCTCTGCGTCCTTGCATTGATTAACGTGGGTTGAATAAGATCACAGTGAAGAATACCTATCCCTTACCGTTGATGTCCTCAGCCTTTGAAAGGTTACAGGGAGCATCCGTGTTCACTAAGTTGGATTTACGTAATGCTTATCATTTGGTTCGCATAAGGAGGGGGGACGAATGGAAGACCGCGTTTAACACCCCCAGAGGGCACTTCGAGTATTTGGTCATGCCTTTTGGGTTATCCAACTCCCCAGCGGTTTTCCAGGCACTCGTCAATGACGTGCTGAGAGATATGATTGATCAGTTCATATATGTTTACCTGGATGACATACTGATTTTTTCTTCTTCTCTCCAGGAACACGTTCAGCACGTCAGACGAGTGCTTCAGAGGTTGTTGGAGAATGGACTTTTTGTCAAGGCGGAGAAATGCATTTTCCATGCACAATCCGTTCCATTCCTAGGTTACATCGTCTCGACTGAAGGTATTCGCATGGATCCTGACAAGGTTAAGGCTGTGGTGGATTGGCCAAGCCCAGATTCCCGTAAGGCCCTACAGAGGTTTCTGGGATTCGCCAATTTCTACCGGCGTTTCGTTCGCAACTTTAGCCAGATAGTCGCTTCTCTTACCGCCTTAACCTCCCCCAGAGTGACGTTCAGGTGGTCCGATGCAGCCGAGGCTGCATTCACCAAACTCAAGAGCCGCTTTGTTTCGGCTCCCATCCTCATAGCTCCCGATCCCTCGCGTCAGTTCGTGGTGGAGGTGGACGCTTCAGAGGTGGGGGTAGGTGCGGTACTTTCCCAACGTTCCTCTTCTGACGACAAGATGCACCCTTGCGCGTTCCTTTCCCATCGGTTATCACCTGCGGAACGCAACTACGACATTGGCAACAGAGAGTTGTTGGCAGTGAAGTTAGCACTGGAGGAGTGGCGCCATTGGTTAGAGGGTTCGGGGGTACCTTTTATAGTTTGGACCGATCACAAAAATTTGGAATATATCAGAACCGCCAAGCGACTCAACTCCAGGCAGGCGCGGTGGGCACTCTTTTTCAGACGTTTTGACTTCTCTCTCTCGTATCGCCCGGGTTCCAAGAATGTCAAACCCGATTCCCTTTCTCGTATTTTTGACCATTCCGAACGACCATCCACTCCCGAGTGCATCCTACCCAGGACCCTAGTGGTCTCCACTCTCACATGGGAGGTTGAATCGAGGGTCAAAACGGCCTTAGAGGGAGTAGAGCCTCCGCCCGGTTGTCCGCCTAATCGGTTGTTTGTGCCGGAGGGGTGTCGGTCCGATGTTATTCGGTGGGGGCATTGCTCCAACGTAGCGTGTCATCCAGGAGTCAGCCGTACTAGCTTTTTAGTGAAGCAACGCTTTTGGTGGCCGCTGATGGCTCGTGACATTCACAGTTTTGTCTTGGCTTGCTCGGTTTGTGCCACTGGGAAGAGTTCTAATCGACCCCCAGATGGGTTACTCCAACCGCTGTCGGTCCCTTCGAGACCCTGGTCCCACATCGCGCTAGATTTTGTTACCGGTCTCCCGCCCTCCCAGGGCAAGACGGTTGTTTTGACCGTGGTGGACCGGTTCTCGAAGGCGGCTCATTTTATTCCCTTGCCTAAATTACCATCTGCCAAGGAAACAGCGGTAACGGTCGTGGATCATGTCTTTCGCTTACATGGCCTGCCGATGGACGTAGTTTCTGACCGGGGGCCCCAATTTGTGTCCAAGTTTTGGCAGGAGTTTTGTAGGTTACTGGGAGCAAGTGTAAGTCTTTCTTCAGGGTTTCATCCCCAGAGCAACGGTCAAACGGAGAGGGCCAACCAAGATTTGGAGAGAGTGTTGCGATGTTTGGTTTCTAAGAACCCCTCTTCCTGGAGTCAACAACTCTCTATGGTTGAGTACGCTCACAATTCGTTGCCAGTGGCAGCCACGGGTCTCTCTCCGTTTGAGTGTAGTTTAGGTTACCAGCCACCTATCTTTCCCAGTACTGAGTCCGAGGTCACTGTTCCCTCCGCTCACGCTTTCATCCAGAGGTGCCGTCACGTATGGAGCAGAGCCCGTGAGACTCTCCTCCGGGTGGGGGCGCGCACCAAGGCTAAGGCCGATCGCCACCGGTCGAAGCCTCCGGTATACGTCGTTGGACAAAGAGTGTGGCTTTCCACGAAGAACATTCCACTCCGATCCGTTTCTAACAAGCTTGCCCCCAAATTTATCGGGCCGTTCAAGGTCACCAGGATCATTAGTCCGGTGGCGGTCCGGCTCAAGCTTCCTCCGGCGTATAGGAGAATTCATCCTACCTTCCATGTGTCCAAGATAAAACCAGTGTTTCAGGCACGCATTAACCCGCCGGTCCCGGTTCCCCCGCCGCCACGACTTGTTGATGGGGAGACCACCTTTTCTGTCAATCGGATTTTGAACTCGAGAAGGAGGGGACGCGGATTCCAGTACCTGGTAGACTGGGAGGGTTACGCTCCGGAGGAGAGAAGTTGGGTACCCGCTAGGGACATTCTGGATCACTCCCTTATCGATGATTTCAATCGACAGGTAAATTTGTCTGGGAACGCCAAGAGGCGTTCCTAGGGGGGGGGGTAGTGTCACGGTTCATGAATCCACTGCCTCTCTCTCTCTCTCCTGTGTTTGTGTGGGCGTGGTTTCCAATCTTGGCCTGATTGTCTGCGCCAGCTGGAATTAATTATCTTCCCCTTTATATGTTCTGTAACCTGTGTTTCTTGTTGTCAGATCGTTGTTTCTTCCCTGAGGTTGTGTCGTGTGTCAGTGCTCTTTCTCTCGCAGTCCTTGTGGGGATTATCTGCTGTGCTCCTTCCTACCCAGCCGGACTCACTCCCTTGGATTTCTCAGCACGCTATCATCAGAGGATGTGCCCTAGGCCCTGGGTTGGATTCTGTCTGAGTATATTCTGTCTGTCCTGTTGATGCTGTAAACTATTTCATTAAACCATCGTTGCTTGCATCTTGCATCCGCCTCTGTATTGTGACAGTGGCAGTTCAGAATTGTAATTTTAGCAAGGTTCTGAGGCAGAACACCACAAAGTGGCAGTTCAGAATTGTAATTTTAGCAAGATTCTGAGGCAGAACACCACAAAGTGGCAGTTCAGAATTGTAATTTTAGCAAGGTTCTGAGGCAGAACACCACAAAGTGGCAGTTCAGAATTGTAATTTTAGCAAGGTTCTGAGGCAGAACACCACAAAGTGGCAGTTCAGAATTGTAATTTTAGCAAGATTCTGAGGCAGAACACCACAAAGTGGCAGTTCAGAATTGTAATTTTAGCAAGGTTCTGAGGCAAAACACTACAAAGTGGCAGTTCAGAATCGTAATTTTAGCAAGGTTCTGAGGCAGAACACCACAAAGTGGCAGTTCAGAATTGTAATTTTAGCAAGGTTCTGAGGCAGAACACCACAAAGTGGCAGTTCAGAATTGTAATTTTAGCAAGGTTCTGAGGCAGAACACCACAGTGGCAGTTCAGAATTGTAATTTTAGCAAGGTTCTGAGGCAGAACACCGCAAAGTGGCAGTTCAGAATTGTAATTTTAGCAAGGTTCTGAGGCAGAACACCACAAAGTGGCAGTTCAGAATTGTAATTTTAGCAAGGTTCTGAGGCAGAACACCACAAAGTGGCAGTTCAGAATTGTAATTTTAGCAAGATTCTGAGGCAGAACACCACAAAGTGGCAGTTCAGAATTGTAATTTTAGCAAGGTTCTGAGGCAGAACACCGCAAAGTGGCAGTTCAGAATTGTAATTTTAGCAAGGTTCTGAGGCAGAACACCACAAAGTGGCAGTTCAGAATTGTAATTTTAGCAAGGTTCTGAGGCAGAAAACCACAAAGTGGCAGTTCAGAATTGTAATTTTAGCAAGGTTCTGAGGCAGAACACTGCAAAGTGGCAGTTCAGAATCGTAATTTTAGCAAGGTTCTGATGCAGAACACTGCAAAGTGGCAGTTCAGAATCGTAATTTTAGCAAGGTTCTGAGGCAGAACACCACAGTGGCATTTCAGAATTGTAATTTTAGCAAGGTTCTGAGGCAGAACACCACAAAGTGGCAGTTCAGAATTGTAATTTTAGCAAGATTCTGAGGCAGAACACTGCAAAGTGGCAGTTCAGAATCGTAATTTTAGCAAGGTTCTGAGGCAAAACACTATAAAGTGGCAGTTCAGAATCGTAATTTTAGCAAGGTTCTGAGGCAGAACACTACAAAGTGGCAGTTCAGAATTGTAATTTTAGCAAGGTTCTGAGGCAGAACACCACAAAGTGGCAGTTCAGAATTGTAATTTTAGCAAGGTTCTGAGGCAGAACACCACAAAGTGGCAGTTCAGAATCGTAATTTTAGCAAGGTTCTGAGGCAAAACACCACAAAGTGGCAGTTCAGAATCGTAATTTTAGCAAGGTTCTGAGGCAGAACACTGCAAAGTGGCAGTTCAGAATCGTAATTTTGCTGGTATTATCAATACAGTAAAGTAAATTAGCAATGACAAGTCAGTCTTTTCGAATTTATGTACAATTGCTGAAGTATATATTTTCCCGCATGACAGTTTGTCCTACCTGTCTCATCATGGCATGGAATACCTGCCTCCTCAGCCTCATGGTAAGAAGCTCTCCTGATTTTCCAAACATGTAACCCTGAAACATAGAACATACAGCAGAAATTTACCCAACCAGGCATCCCCACAACATATTAAGGGTTTGAGATAGATACAGAATTGTACTTTAAAGTGCGTCCCAAATGGCACCCTATAGGCTCTGGTCCAAAGTAGTGCACTGTATAGGGCATAGGTTGCCATTTTGGACACAGTTTAGATCTATAAATTAGAAAACCTTTAGGAAGTAGGTGACAAAAGCCACTCCTCCGATGAGAAGGAAGAGCAGGGAAAACATCATGGTTTTCTGTCGTTTGACTTCCGGGTCAACCTCGGAAAACACCTAGAGAAGGTCACGGGGCGGAGAGAAACACCCCCAAAATAGATAACAACAGAAATTTAAAAGGCTGCTTTGGAAAATAAGAGCCAAAACCCACCAACCAACGACCATCAAATAAATGATGTGGAAAAATAAGACCACCTTGTTTAAATCAAACTCAATCGAGACACCAAGGAAATGGGAGTAGTCTGCATTATTTAACAATTCTTCATATGATGAACACAAGGAGGTGGTCTTGTGAAACACTTACTCCAATGATCTTGGCGAAGATGATGGCGACACAGGGATAAACGGCTCCCCCCACCAAGCTAGACAGGGTTCCTACTAACATGTACGGCCACTCGGGCTTGTTCAAGGCCAGGATTCTGGTGAAGGGGATGTCTGGAGCTTCCTCTGGTTTCTTTTCCTTCTGTCATCAAACATTGTCATCAATGACAAAACTAAATGACCAAGGACCAACATGATGTAACAGATATTATTTCTGATGACAATGAACTATCACTATATACAGTAGGGTGGCAGGTTCAAATCCCCGAGCCGACTAGGTGAAAAATCTATCGATGTGCCCGTGAGCAAGGCACTTAAACCTAATTGCTTCTGTAAGTCGCTCAAGATAAGAGCTTCTGCTAAATTACTAAAATGTAAATGAATGCAACCATACATTATAAACTATACATTATATACCATTCATTATATACCATTCATTATATACCATTCGTTATAAACCATTCGTTATACACCATTCGTTATACACCATTCGTTATACACCATTCGTTATACACCATTCGTTATACACCATACATTATATATACCATTCATCATATACCATTCATTGTAAACCATTCATTATAAACCATTCATTATATACCATACATTATATACCATACATTATATATACCATACATTATATATACCATTCATTATATCCCATTCATTATATACCATTCATTATATACCATACATTATATACCATACATTATATATACCATACATTATATATACCATTCATTATATCCCATTCATTATATACCATTCATTATATACCATTCATTATAAACCATTCATTATAAACCATTCATTATATACCATTCATTATATACCATTCATTATATCCAATTCATTATATACCATTCATTATATACCATTCATTATAAACCATACATTATATAATAGGTACGATGATAATTCAGCAATAGCACTATAACAAAGCCATGTTCCTATATAACACATACAGGACGTCATATTGCGCCCTAAAGGATGATCTATGTAATAGTACCTTCTTGTCTTTCTTGGACTTCTTAGATTTCCTCCTGGTCAGTTTCATTTCCACACGGCCACTGCTGATTGAGTTCCTTTCAAAGCTGCCGTTTTCTATTCCTTCCTCGTTTACCACTTCCAGCTCATCCATGTCAGATGAGTCATACAGGACATCATCTAGATCCTCATATTTAGGAGGGTTATCCTCTTCCACAGGGTCCTCTTCATCTTCCTCTGGCTTCCCTTGACTCTGAACAACAGACAAGGTGTGATACATTTAACATTTAAGTCATTTAGCAGATGCTCTTATCCAGAGCGACTTACAAATTGGTGCATTCATCTTATGACATCCAGTGGAACAGCCACTTTACAATAGTGCATCTAAATCTTTTAAGGGGGGGGGGGGCAGAAGGATTGCTTTATCCTATCCTAGGTATTCCTTAAAGAGGTGGGGTTTCAGGTGTCTCCGGAAGGTGGTGATTGACTCCGCTGTCCTGGCGTCGTGAGGGAGTTTGTTCCACCATTGGGGTGCCAGAGCAGCGAACAGTTTTGACTGGGATAGTGATAGTGGATTTGATCATGTTACACACAGAGCCTGTTTATTACTGATCACTATTCATATAGACACAGGCTTGATAAGGTATATTGCTCTGATACTGATGATATGCTTCTCTAAATATGACTGATCAACATGATTTAGGCGTCGACTGATTCTACTGTTGAGGCAGAGTTGGGGCCCTGGTGGTCAAAGTAGTGCACTATAAAGGGAATAGGGTGCCATTTGGGATGTAGGGAGCGTGATACAGTACCTGCTGCATGACCAGAGAGTAGTAGACCCCCTTCTTGTCAATGAGTTCCCTGTGTGTTCCCTGCTCCACCACCTCTCCGTTGCTGAAGCCAGCGATCACGTCAGCTGTTCTGATGGTGGACAGGCGGTGGGCGATCACTATCGTGGTGCGGCCCGCCCTGGCCTATGGGAATGGGAGGAGACAATATAGTCATTTATCCCAAATTATTATTATTTTATTACCTCTTCATTTTTGCTGAGATGGATTCCAACAGGATCTCATCGATTCACTCTGATTCTTGACGTTTGTCAACTGCTGCAAATGTGAACTTGCAAGGCACAAAACCAGGTTTGAGAACAACCTTAACCATGTGTCTGGTCCTCAGGGAGAGTACTGACCTTATCCAGAGCGGCCTGGACAACCGACTCACTCTGGGTGTCCAGGGCGGAGGTGGCCTCGTCCAGCAGGAGGATCTTCGGGTTTTTGACCAGGGCCCGGGCGATAGCTATCCTCTGCTTCTGTCCTCCACTGAGCTGGGCTCCCCGCTCCCCCACCATGGTGTTCAGCTTCTGTTAACGCCACATGAAATGGGATGGAGATTAAATAATCATGTTTAAATGTGTCCTTTTGGATAACATCATCACTATTTGGCCATTCCCTTACACTGTATACAACTTCAAAACAAAACAACATTTAATTTCAACACAGTCGCCATAGAAACAACAGAATATCTGCTGTCCTACTCCAAATCATTTGTACACCATAGATCATTTAATATACAGTACATGTGAAACAGTGAAGCATTTGTATGTACTCATTTGTCAGTATCTATCCCACGTACATCGGGGAGTTTGGAGATAAAGTCGTATGCGTTGGCCTCTCTCACGGCCCGTTCGATGTCCTCATCTGTGGCATCCTCTCTGCCGTAGCGGATGTTTTCTGCAATGGTTGTTCCGAATAGCACAGGTTCCTGACTGACGATACCCATATTCTCCCTCAGCCACTTCACATTCAGGGTCCGGATGTCCCGACCATCCAGGGTAATCTGACAACAAACCAGGGTCATATTCATTAGGCATGCACATTTCTCTGCTTTGCTGACGAGTATTTTCTATGCTCATACAGGAGTAATAAAGGTGGGAATGTTGTTTATTATTATTGTTGTTATTTTATTTATTATTTTGATTTTTAAGGGGGTGCTGCAGCAGCCTCAGCACCCCAACTTCCCTCGGCTATGCAATCCAGACCAACAGTGTTCCTGACAAATTATATATCAACCTTCCACAAGAGGGCACTATAGTACTAATTTACTTTTAAGTGAACTGAAGTCAACACTAAACCTGATAAGCCAGAACTTGGGAATGAGTGTACGTGAGTGAATGTTTGCGTTTACATTACAAGTGTGTGTGTGTGTGTACATTATATGTGTGTGTGTGTGTGTGTGTGTGTGTACATTACACATGTGTGTGTACATGTGAGTCTCTGTATGAACTATGAGTCAATTGGTTGAACTTTAATGCACTCGTGTCCTGCATACCTCTCCTGAGGTTGGATCATAAAGCATGTGAGTCCTTTACTGGAGGCTGGTGGGTGGAGCTATTGGAGGACGGGCTCATTGTAATGGCTGGAATTTATTCCGTCCTCTTATAGCTCCATCCACCAGCCTCCACTGGAGTCTTTACAGTGGGACATGTGTCTCTTCTTAATGAACTTGAATAAGCCTTGATCAGATTTGTTCATACCTCTCCTGAGTCTGGATCATAAAAGCGCTGCAGCAGCTGAATGGTGGTGCTCTTCCCACATCCACTGGCTCCAACCAGAGCTATGGTCTTCCCACGAGGCACTGTCAGATTCACTCCCTGAAGAATCTACAGCGACAGGGAACACGTCCCACAACGTATTTAACATTAATTTTTACCGTCATTTTACAATTATACGGTTTGTCATTTTGTTTTTGCTAATCCAACTAGAAACTGAAAATTCATCTTAGCTTCTTCCTTATTGTGCATTTTTCAAATCATTTGGAGACAGGTTGGTGTCTGGATCTGATTCAAATCCACTACTTACTTTGACATCTTTCCTGGAGGGGTAGCTGAAGTGGATGTTCTTGAATTCAATGTCTCCTTTCACATAGTCTGGTTTGTGACCTTCCTTTGAACTGCTGTCTATGGGCCGCGGCTATGACAAACAAATCAACTCATCAACCGCGGCAGTAGGACAAATGTCTAAATTGGACTTGAGATCATGTTGTTCTGAGTGAGTTAGAGTGAGTTCATACAGTTTCAATGCTATGGTGATTCAGGGGTTAAACTGAATACTTCCGGTACCTGGTCAATGGTATTGTAGACTTCATAGGCAGCACCCCGGGCTTTGGCGATGGCTTCCAAGTTAGGCGCACCCTGGCCCAAAGAGAACGACCCAATAATCACTGAGAAGAAGACCTAAAAATAGCAGCAACAAAGAACGTAATGAAGAAAGGAATTCTATTAATGTCAGACAGAGTAACAGGTGTGAAGACATTGCAGAGGCCTCTTCACAATAACATGTATCTATTGGAAAATAGTACATTCTTACTTAAAATCTTCCATGAAAGCTTACTGTAATGGTTTTTCCAATGGTGTAGTTTTCAGGCTCGTCTACAGAGAGCTTGGTCCCGTACCAGAAAGCCAAGGCGTACGTCCCAAATATGACAAACTGGGTGAAGCCCATGGCCACGTTAGTGGTGATGGCCTTCTTTATTCCAAAGTTTTTAGCATCCTCCAAGTTCTTTTCATACCTAAAATATATAGAAGAAATGCCTTAATAGGGGAATGTGTCTTGATTTAGGTAGATCGTATTAATAAATATTGAAAGAGATATACTGTTTTATGCAACACATTAATTAGTTAATAACTGACGAACCTTTCCACAGCTTTCTTCTGCCCATTGAAAGCCAAAACTGTCCTGATAGCCACCAGTATCTCTTCAGCTACCGCCCCTGCTTTGGCATAGGCAGACAGCTCCTTACTGGTCAGGGTGGCAAGTATCTGAAATCAAATACAACATGTTAAAGAATACGGTATCTTACACTGCTGATGTAAAAATGTCTTTATAAAAGAAATGTGATTGTGGAAAACTGAGAGGATTGGATAAGTGTAAACTAGGAGTGGATTTGGGATTGGGCACAAGAGCAGTGATGCAACCACTGTTGAGTGACACATATGAAAACAATATGGCACCTTATTCCCTATGTAGCCTACTACTTCAAGTAGTGCACTATATAGGGAATAGAGTACCATTTGGGATGAAGCCGTTGTCTTTGCAGGTCATTGGTAGTCTTACTTTGGACCAGACGGCAACTGATCCTGCCAGGAGAGGACTGGCGGCCAGGATGACGAGTGTCAGCTTCCAGCCGAAGATGAAACCAATGATGAACCCTGACAAGAAGGTGCAGAAGAATTGCACGAACACACAGATCTTGTCTCCAAGGCCTTCGTTGATTGTGTTGATGTCACTGTAGAAAGTAAAATATTATAAATGATTAATATTATAATAATTGACATTATTTAAACAATCTTAATAGCATTTTTTATATCTGTAGTTGCTCAATGTGATCATATATGCTAAAATATGACATTGTCTTTGATAAACAAATAAATCCCAATCATTCTTCCAATGTCAACCTGACGTTGAGAAGTCCTATCTGGTGTGTGTCAACCTGTTATTGAGAAGTCCTATCTGGTGTGTATCAACCTGACGTTGGGAAGTCCTATCTGGTGTGTATCAACCTGACGTTGAGAAGTCCTATCTGGTGTGTATCAACCTGATATTGAGAAGTCCTATCTGGTGTGTATCAACCTGATATTGAGAAGTCCTATCTGGTGTGTATCAACCTGACGTTGAGAAGTCCTATCTGGTGTGTATCAACCTGACGTTGAGAAGTCCTATCTGGTGTGTATCAACCTGACGTTGAGAAGTCCTATCTGGTGTGTATCAACCTGACGTTGAGAAGTCCTATCTGGTGTGTATCAACCTGACGTTGAGAAGTCCTATCTGGTGTGTATCAACCTGATGTTGAGAAGTCCTATCTGGTGTGTATCAACCTGATGTTGAGAAGTCCTATCTGGTGTGTATCAACCTGATGTTGAGAAGTCCTATCTGGTGTGTATCAACCTGACGTTGAGAAGTCCTATCTGGTGTGTATCAACCTGACGTTGAGAAGTCCTATCTGGTGTGTATCAACCAGACGTTGAGAAGTCCTATCTGGTGTGTATCAACCTGATGTTAAGAAGTCCTACCTGGTGTGTATCAAACTTACTCTGTCAACCTGACGTTGAGAACTCCTATCTGGTGTGTATCAAACCAGGACATCTGTTGGTGTAGGATGGCATGGAAGTATTTCTCCCGGATCCGTTTGGTCTGTTTGGTGGCTGTCACTAAGAACAACATCACCTGAAAGGTCCCCAGCAGGAACACAGCACAACCGATCCCGATGAAGTAATAGGCATGTCTGGAAATTCAAATGTATTTATCACACAGTATATTTTAAAGCAATAAGCAACGGGGGTGGGGGTGGGGGTATATGGCCTGTTCTTACGCACAACACTATGCAAGAGTGCCTGGATACAGCCCTTAGCCGTGGTTTATTGGCCATATACCACAAACCCCCAGAGGTGCCCTATTGCTATTATCTAATTACATTGGTAATCAGTTTATAAGTAAAAATACATGTTTTGTCATGCCCGTGGTATACGTTCTGATATACCACGGCTGTCGGGCCAATCGGCATTCAGGGCTCAAACCACCCAGTTTATAATCATAAATAAAAGCGACATTGTATTTACATGAGGATATATTTATGATATAATATATTGATAATGTGTGTGTTATCTACTGTACTCATTATCACTTGCCGAGTCATTAGAGCCTGTATATCAACTCCAGGAATTTGAATACATCCGTCAGTTGAGTTCAATAAAGCGCTGATCTCCTCCACAGTGAAATTGGCTATGGAGAAATGACAATACCAGTAGTCAATGTTCACAATCTGGCGTGCCTAACATATGATATGTGTAGTATAAAACATAATCCACAAATCACCAAATATATGGTGAAGATATGCCTAAACAATGCAACCCATAATAGAAATAATCACATATATGTATCTCATACTGTAATACATGGCCACAAAGGAGCCCTGCACTTTATAGCCAATACACAGATGTAAGATCTTAATTTGAGCCAGTTTGCTTCAACAGGAAAATAATCCCGCAGCAACAGAACAGGTGAATTATTATGTGGATTATAATTAATGGGCATTTTTGTAGGGGTTGATACATTAAGAATGGTGCTGGATTGCATAGCGGCCGTTTTACTAGTTGCTGACCAATTCTGCTGTTAAGTGTGTATTTGTGTGTGGTTTTTTGCACATTGCATCCCCGTTTTTAAGACTTTTTTTTGTTAGGCTACATATACATTTCACACAAGTTTTAAATACATGGCACTTTTTTTATGATCCTCAAACTATTTACATACCGTCAGGAGTCAATTATTTGAGTACACAATATGACATTTTACAGGAAGGAAGTAGAGTTTACAATACAATATATTGTATGTTATTCTCAGAAAAGAAAATGTCGTCCCGCCACTCCCTCACCGTGTAGGTCTGTCGCTTGGTCAAGAGATGTTGATATCTGATACAGTGTTACATAATACATCCCATGCATCAACTGTATTTGCCCGGGCTTTGTTTATCCTAGCCACTGATCGCTCTAAACGAACAATATCTTGAAAATATGATAAGCATATTTGTGGTGAGAGGATTGCAGCGGGTAATGGAAGCACTATGGATAGTTTGTTTTGCTGCTGTTAACCCCGCATAAATTATTATCTTCTGAACCAGTTGCAGTCATACATGCTACTTTTATACACAGTAATTACACAACAAATATATTTATTTTTGGATAAAACACATGACATTTTGTATAGATAGTGGATATGTACTCAGACATGTATATCGTGTTTTCAGTTATAACTATTACTGATCATGAGCTTTTTAATCCCACCCCTCTGCTACACTCAGTCCAGCCCACCTAAATGTATCTCCGTGAGACCATCCTCTTTTCATTTCCACGTGCCATATATCTTTCCACTGTGCTGTGACGTCTTATATGAACTTTGAACCTTTCTAATCGCATAGTATCCAAAGATTGTAAGTTAAAGATTAATATTTATAATATTATATATATTGTTGAATGATTGACTTTCCAAATCTCCCAACAGGGCTATTTGCAGAGTTAATTTTAGGTAAATGTAATGCTTTTTCAGCCATTCCTGAAACTGAGATCAGAAACAAGCTCCATTGTGCTGATCTAAACTTTTTGGTACATAATGTTTCCCCCATTGTTTGCTCTGACCGAAAAGAGCTTCTGGACATCAGAACAGCGATAACTAATCTCGTATTGGATGAAGATTTCTACTTCAACCAGTTGGCGGTGCAGGACATACTGCTCACCCCGGACCAGACCCTAATCCTCCGCTCCCGGAGGAGAAAGTGCAAGAGAGGCCGACGTGCGGGCACCCTGACAAAACTACAGTCGTGGACAAAAAATGTTGAGAGTGACACAAATATACATTTTCACAAAGTCTGCTGCCTCAGTTTGTATGATGGCAATTTGCATACACTCCAGAATGTTATGAAGAGTGATCAAATTAATTGCAAAGTCACTCTTTGTCATGCAAATGAACTGAATCCCCCCAAAATATTTCCACTGCATTTCAGCCCTACCACAAAAGGACTAGCTGACGTCATGTCAGTGATTCAGTAATTCATTAACACAGGTGTGAGTGTTGACGAGGACAAGGCTGGAGATCACTCGGTCATGCTGATTGAGTTCGAATAACAGACTGGAAGTTTCAAAATGAGGGTGGGGCTTGGAATCATTGTTCTTCCTCTGTCAACCATGGTTACCTGCAAGGAAACACGTGCCGTCATCATTGCTTTGCACAAAAAGGGCTTCACAGGCAAGGATATTGCTGCCAGTAAGATTGCACCTAAATCAACCATTTATCGGATCATCAAGAACTTCAAGGAAAGCGGTTCAAATGTTGTGAAGAAGGCTCCAGGGCGCCCAAGAAATTCCAGCAAGCGCCAGGACCATCTCCTAAAGTTGATTCAGCTGCGGGATCGGGACACCACCAGTACAGAGTTGCTCAGGAATGGCAGCAGGCAGGTGTGAGTGCATCTGCACGCACAGTGAGGCAAAGACTTTTGGAGGATGGCCTGGTGTCAAGGGCAGCAAAGAAGCCACTTCTCTCCAGGAAAAATATAATGGACAGACTGATATTCTGCAAAAGGTACAGAGATCGGACTGCTGAGGACTGGGGTAAAGTCATTTTCTCTGATGAATCCCCTATCCGATTGTTTGGGGCATCCGGAAAAAAGCTTGTCCGGAGAAGACAAGGTGAGCGCTACCATCAGTCCTGTGTCATGCCAACAGTAAAGCATCCTGAGACCATTCATGTGTGGGTTTGCTTCTCAGCCAAGGGAGTGGGCTCACTCTCAAATTTGCTTATTAAGAACACGGCCATGAATAAAGAATGGTACCAACACATCTTCCGAGAGCAACTTCTCCCAACCATTCAGGAACAGTTTGCCTTTTTCAGCATGATGGAGCACCTTGCCATAAGGTGGCTCTGGGAACAAAACATCGATATTTTGGGTCCATGGCCAGGAAACTCCCCAGACCTTAATCCCATTGAGAACTTGTGGTCAATCGTCAAGAGGCGGGTGGACAAACAAAACCCCACAAATTCTGACAAACTCCAAGCATTGATTATGCAAGAATTGGCTGCCATCAGTCAGGATGTGGCCACGAAGTTAATTGACAGCATGCCAGGGTGGATTGCAGAGGTCTTGAAAAAGAAGGGTCAACACTGCCTTTGACACTTATGAATTCTTTGTAATTATACTTCAGTATTCCATAGTAACATCTGACAAATTTCTAAAGACACTGAAGCAGCAAACTTTGTGAAAATTAATTTTTGTGTCATTCTCAGATCTTATGGCCACAATTGTACATAGATGAGAACATAAACTTCCTCTACCCTCTGTTCTATTAGCAAACGTGCAAGAGAACAAACTGGACAAGCTCTTTGAGACTATCCTTTTAATTGAACCTGAAGAACTGTCAGGACCCGGTTACAAACTCGGGTCTCTGGTGTGAGAAACAGTCACTTAGCAAACTGAGCCACTAATAGTTGGCAGAACCCAGAATATGAGGCAGACACAGCAGTACTTGAGACGGTGCTTTAATAAAGTAAAAAGGAAAGTACTTCAGGCAAAAATATAAATCCACAACGTCAAAAGTAATTCCAAGAGAAAAAAGGTAAATCCTCCAAGACAAAAGGTAAATCCACAAGGTGGTAGATACCGCAGGGGAAAAAACTCAAAAGAATAATCAAAAATAAATAAACAAGAACAAAAACAGAGTACCTCAAGAGAATCCAACAGGAGTAACACATGTTCACAGCATCGCTGGGGCTGGGTGCTAACATACAAACACAGAGCAAAGAACTGAGGAAAACTAAGGGTTTAAATACATTCAAGGGAAACGAGGCACAGGTGCAAATAATAACTGGAAACAAGAGAAAACAAAAGGGTCAAAAAAGCACAATGGGGGCATCTAGTGGCCAAAACCGGAACAATCCTGGCCAAATCCTGACAAAGAACTGTAATATCCCATGTTTCTTAGAGTCGTGGCTGAACAAGAACACGGATAATATACATCTAGCTCGGGTTAGATCAAGGGTGGAGATGAGTGTCTCTGTTAACAACAGCTGGTGAGTGATATTAAGGAAGTCTCGAGGTTCTGCTCACCTGAGTAAGAATACCTCATGATAAGCTGTAGACTATACTATTTACCAAGATAGCTGTGGATTTAACACCACAAGCCTAGAAGATGGTGTGTACCCTCAGACATGGAGGGGGGCAAAGGTAATTCCGCTACCCAAGAAAAGCAGAGCACCCTTTAATGGTTCAAACACCTGACAAGTCAGCCTGTTACAAGTGCTTAGCAAACTTTTGGAAAGAAAAAATAGTTTGATCAAATACAAAGTTATTTTACAGAAAACGAACAGAATTTCAGCATGCTTATAGGGATGGGCACTCAACATGCTCAGCACTGACAAATGGTTGATGATTGGCTGAAATAAATGAATAGTAAGAATATGGTGGGAGCTGTTTTGTTAGACTTCAGAGCAGCTTTTGATATAATGATCCTGAAAAATGTTCATCCTCTGCCTTATTATGCATTGACAGTTACCTATCTAATAGAACACAGAGGGTTTTGTTAATGGAAGCCTCTCTCACGCAAATTCCGTTGAGTGTGGTGTACCGCAGGGCAGCTGGCTTGGGCTATTGTTTTCTGTTTTTACAAATGACCTTCCACTGAACTTGAATAAAACCTGTTTGTCTATGTACGCTGACAAAATCAATAGTATATACGTCTTCTGCAACAGTAACATAAATACTGAGACACTTAATATAGAGCTCCAGTCAGTTTTAGAATGGGTAACTAGCAAAATGGGTAACTAGTAATAGTCTGGTGCTTAATATCTCAAAAACAAAATGCATAATTTATTTAACAAATCAATCAGTCAACGTTAAACCTCGTTTAGATCTATTATTGAATAATGTGGCTATTGAGCAGGTTGATGAGACTAAACTGCTGGGTGTAACCCTAGATAGTAAGCTGTCATGGTCAAAACATATAGACTCAATGGTTGCTAAAACGGGAAGAGATCTGTCCATGATCGGGCATTGCTCTGCCTTCTTGACATATCACACTTAGATGTACTGTACTTGGAGGGTAAGTGTCAGTAACATGCATACCAGTCTCTCCTGGCTCAAAGTTGAGGAGAGATTGACTGAACCACTATTGGTCTTTGTGCAAGGTATTGATGTGTTGAAGATACCGAACTGTCTGTTCAAGCAATTGGAACAGTTCTGACAATCATCAGTACAACACAAGACATGAACCAGAGGTTTCTTCACCGTCCCCAGGTCCAGAACAGAGGTTGGGAAACGTACAGTATTAAATAGAGCTGTGACTACATGGAACTCTCTGCCACTCCAGGTAACTCAAGCTAGCAATAAAATCAGTTTAAAAAACAGGTAAAAGAACACCTTCCTGCACAAAGGGGACTGTGAAGATACACAGCCATTTTATATATTTTGTATTGTAATGTTAATTGAACTATGTTTTAGATCTAGATATTGTGTGTATGTACTGATACGTAGGCTTTGTGATGTTTCAAATGTATGTATTTCAGTCCTTGACTAATAATGTGCTGTACTAT
Source organism: Salvelinus fontinalis (assembly GCF_029448725.1). Lineage (NCBI taxonomy): Eukaryota > Metazoa > Chordata > Actinopteri > Salmoniformes > Salmonidae > Salvelinus > Salvelinus fontinalis. Next base: position 31,031 of record NW_026601514.1, read on the forward strand.
GTCTGATGTTAGTATGTTTCATGTGGATCCCAGGAAGAGTAGCTGATGCTTCTGCAGCAGCTAATGGAGATCCTAATAAATGTCAAATACCAAAACGATGCTGGCACTAAGACCGCACTCAACAAGCTATATAGGACCATAAGCAAACAAGAAAATGCTCACCCAGAGGCAGCGCTCCTAGTGGATGGGGATTTTAATGCAGGAAAACTGAAATCCTACCAGCATGTCACCTGTGCAACTAGAGGCGAAAAAACTAGAAATCACCTTTACTCCACAAAGAGAGATGCATACAAAGCTCTCCCTTGCCCTCCATTTGGCAAATCTGACCATAACGCTATCCTTCCATGCTTGCTTTGAGGAAAGCAATACTGAACCATGCATGAGAGCACTGCCTGTTCCGGATGACTGTGTGATCACACTCTCCGTAGCCAGTCTGAGTAAGACCTGATGGGCTCTTTTGCTCTCAAAACAGCCTCAATTCACCGGGGCATGGACTCTACAAGGTGTCGAAAGCATTCCACAGGGATGCTGGCCCATGTTGACTCCAATGCTTCCCACAGTTGTGTCAAGTTGGCTGGATGTCATTTGGGTGGTGGACCAAACTTGATACACATGGGATACCAGCAGCGTTGCAGTTCTTGACACAGACTGTTGCGCCTGGCGCCTACTACCATACCCTGTTCAAAGGCACTTAAATATTTTGTCTTGCCCATTGACCCTCTCTGAATTCATGTCTCAATTGTCTAAAGACTTAAAAACCCTTCTTTAAACCTGTCTCCTCCCCGTCATCGAAACTGATTGAAGTGGATTTAACAAGTGACATCAATAAGGGTTCACCTGTCATGGAAAGAGCAGGTGTCCTTAATGTTTTGTATACTCAGTGTACGGTCCCTCAGTTGACAGTGCACGTCAGAGCAGAAATTATACCATGAAATCCAAGGAACTGTCTGTAGATCTCCGAGATAGATTTGTGATGAGGCACATACAGTGTTTGGGGAAGGGTATAAAACAATTTGTAGAGTTTTGAAAGTTTCCAATAGCACAGCGGTCTCCATCATTGGGAAATTATAAAACATATGGAACTACCCAGAGTAGAGCTGGCCATCCGACCAACGTCTGACCAAACTGAGAAACCGGGCAAAAAGGACCTTGGTCAGGTAGCTGACCAAGAACCCAATGACCACTCTAACAAAACTACAGAGTTCCTAGCAGTTAGAGCGTTGGGACAGTAACCGAAAGGTTGCTTGTTTGAATCCCTGAACTGGCAAGGTGAGCAAGACAGTTAACCCCCACAACTGCTCCCGAAGAGCAATGACGTCGATTAAGGAATCTTCCCTCTCCTCCCTGATTCAGAAGGGTTAAATGCGGAAGACAACAGTTGTGCAACTGACTAGAGATCCCCTTTCCCTTTCCTTGGCTGAGATGGGAGAAGGACAACAGTCTCTACAGCACTTCACCAATATTGGCTTTATTGGAGAGTGGCCAGATGGAAGCCACTCCTGAGAAAAGGCAATGACAGTTGGAGTTTGCAAAAAAAAGTAATGTGAAAGACTGAGATCATAAGGGAAAAACATGCACAGCTCATCACCTATTTAAAAGCTACACGGTAGGGATGGTGTTAAGTGGCAGGGACTGTGAGACTGGATAGAGGGAACAATAAATAGAGCCAAATCCTTGGTGTGAACATGCTTCAGAGTGTAAATTACCTTAGACTGGGGCGAAGATATCTTTTGGGGTGTACATTTGACCCCTTTTTCTCCCCAATTTTGTGATATCCAATTGGTAGTTACAGTCTTGTCCCATCGCTGCAACTCCCGTATGGACTCGGGAGAGGCGAAGGTCAAGAGCCATGCACCCTTCAAATTACAACCCTGCCAAGCAGCACTGCTTCTTGCCACACTGCTCGCTTAACCCGTAAGCCGGCTGCACCAATGTGTCAGAGGAAACACCATACAATTAGCGTCACGAGTCATCATGCATGCGCCCGGCCCGCCACAAGGAGTCACTAGAGCACAATGGGACAAGGACATCCTGGCCGGCCAAACCGTCTCCTAACCCGGACAATGCTGGGCCAATTGTGCGCTACCTCATGGGTTTCCCGGTATCGAACCCGGGTCTGTAGTGACGCATCTAGCATGGCGATGCAGTGATTTAAACCGCTGTGCCACTTGGTAGGCTGGGGCGAAGATTTACATTCCAACAGGACAATGACTGCTGACAGAACCAGGAAGTGCTGGAGTCAGTCAACATTCTCAGTGGGGAGGGGTGAAGTATAAACAGTAAACATTCACAAGGTGGGATACACTGGCAGTGGGGAGGGGTGAAGTATGTACAGTAAAAATTCACAAGGTGGGATACACTGGCAGTGGGGACAGGGTGAAGTATAAACAGTAAACATTCACAAGGTGGGATACACTAGCAGTGGGGACAGGGTGAAGTATAAACAGTAAACATTCACAAGGTGGGATACACTGGCAGTAGGGACAGGATGAAGTATAAACAGTAAACATTCACAAGGTGGGATACACTGGCAGTGGGGACAGGGTGAAGTATAAACAGTAAACATTCACAAGGTGGGATACACTGGCAGTGGGGACAGGGTGAAGTATAAACAGTAAACATTCACAAGGTGGGATACACTGGCAGTGGGGACAGGGTGAAGTACAAACAGTAAACATTCACAAGGTGGGATACACTGGCAGTGGGGACAGGGTGAAGTATAAACAGTAAACATTCACAAGGTGGGATACACTAGCAGTGGGGAGGGTTGAAGTATAAACAGTAAACATTCACAAGGTGGGATACACTGGCAGTGGGGACAGGGTGAAGTATAAACAGTAAACATTCACAAGGTGGGATACACTAGCAGTGGGGACAGGGTGAAGTATAAACAGTAAACATTCACAAGGTGGGATACACTGGCAGTGGGGACAGGGTGAAGTATAAACAGTAAACATTCTCTGCATTGTTGGGAAGGACCCGTGAGTAAGCATTCCCCTGATAGGGCTCTGTTTTTGGCTGGCGTTAAGGCAGGGCTAGTGTCAAACGGACGTTCATTTGCAATTCCGACCTCTTAAAACCAGCACTCTGCTATAGTTAAACTATTGCGCAAGGATTGGTAATTTCCCTGTCTTGTTCCAGTTTGCTTGCGCTCAGATGGGAGGGGTGGAAATATTTGAGTTGCGTCCTTAAAGACATGATCACGGTGCTAATTTCAGGGAGTGCTGGCAGGGATATTTAAGACCAAACAGAAGCTGGTTTTACCGATTTATACAGCGGATATCCAGCCGTGACTCACACTGCTCATATGAATATGGAACAAGAGTTATGTGCTTTTGGTGCCTGTATAGGCCTTCATAGTATTTAAAAACATTAAACACTATATTTTCCCCCCATTTCATTTGATTTGATTAAAAACCAAGCATAGCCTCCGATTCTGTCAATAAAGGCTGGTTTGTTTTTGTCCTGCCCAATGCAATCAAGTAGGCTAGTCAAGATTGTATAAAGGGTTGGAAACAAATCTTAATCACCAAAGCTTTATTAAAAGATCAAGTTTGAGAGGAGCAAAACACTGAACTGACGTTCCCTTTTTATCTATGTATTGTAGGCAGGCGTACATTATTTTAGCCATGCTTTGAACGTGCATTAAAACCCCTCCATGATGTAGGCTACATGTGTCCATGCCCATCATGAAACGAAAGATGAGAACCTCAGTGAATGCTGGTAAACCTCATATTTAGAAGTTATTTTCCTGCAACAACTGCTTGTTTTCCGTTTTATATTTTGAAACCCCATCCCTCTGTAGGCTACCCTTACCCCAGGCCTACTATAACGAAGGCTGGTTCTACAGCAATGCGTCTGTATTTTTTATCCTAGTGATTCTGTGATATCTCTACATTTTACATTTATTTATTGTTGTTGTTGTTGTTGTTGTTGTTGTTGGAAAAACTAAAAGATTGCTTGTTTTAATTTGTAATTTTATTATGTATTAGAATTCTCCCAAATTTCAGTCTTGTATCATCGCTGCGACTCCCCAACGGGCTCAGAGGATTGAACCTGGGTCTGTACCGGCACCTCAAGCACTGTGAGTGCCTTAGACTGCTGCGCTACTCGGGGGGCCCCTCACTTTCTCTTTATATTGGATCTCTGTCCAGCTACTGAGAAAAGAAAACCCTCCACAGTCTGCATTGTTCTACTATTATATCACCACCGGGAGTAATTATGGTGCCTGTAAGTGTATTTAGACATAGCCTATTTAATACACGTTGTTGTTTCGTTTTGTTTCAAATGTGATTATCTCTCTTTTTAGGCCTTATCAATAATGAATTGTTTCTAGCTTATTGACAACTTTTGGCATGTCCCTGCTCAGCCATAATGCACTTTACAGTAGACCCCTATATCAGTGTGAATGCTATGTATATCTGTCCACATTGACACCATGCAATTACTTAGAACAAAGCAAAGATAGGATAGGTCTACATTGTGTTATTTAATTTCTGTAAGCTGTTTAACAAACTATAATGGACTAACTTTGGATTTGGAGTTGATTCCAAGGCGATACATAAAATACCATAAATACACAACTTGAATAAACCATGTATTTAGCCATGGAGCACTTTCTGATTGGCCAGTGAGGGGCCAAGCCTGACACACCCATAACTGGTTTAATCGTCAAAACTAAGCCCTTTCTCGCCACCGTCAGCACTGCGCCGATCATTTTTGGTTGTGAAAATAGAAAAATATTTCTGACAAACTCCCAACCTAAAGCTCTACCGCCAGCGCTTAGATTTACCATTGCATTAGGTTTGTTAAAATAGAGCCCTTGTCCTGCAACAGAGTGATCAAATGACAATGCTACATGTGTACCTTGTCAAACAGAATATGTACCTGTATGGTTGAGCTGCTGTCCACTTTGTACAAAGCTGTCGGTCATCTGTCCATACACAACACACATAAGGGGCAGGGCTATCCCGTGGAGAGCAGCACATAGCAGGCCGATTATCATTAGGAGCACCTCACAACCAGTAGCGTAGCGGAACTGCAAACACAACACACATAAAACCACAGTCAAATGCAGCAGACGTTGGAATGACTGGAGAATATGAATCTTGTCAAGATCACTTGTAACAAATTACCCCATTTTGACATATACTACATGTACTACAGTGTATGTGCAAATTGCCAAAAGATTCTTGTGTATTTCCTGCTATTTCTGAAACCAAAATCAGGACATACCAACTGGAAAAATCCCACTGCTTTTGCTGGTTCTTTTTTCTTCCTTCTTGAGAATGAAACATAGATTCATGAGCAAACCAAAATATATTTAACTGTATTAGGAGTAAAGTAGGAATGCCATTATGGCAATGTTACTTACCCGAGGCCCTTCTTTGGCTTGCGCTCCGTGTCAACGGTTGGCTGCCCCTCTGTCATCCGCTCCTGAGGCTTCGTATCCTCATGGAAGGCCGGGTTGGGGTAGCCTTTTGCAAATACCTCTGAATCAATTAAACATTTACCAATGATCAATTAAACATTACCAATGATCAATTAAACTAAACAATTAAGCTATCTGCCATCCAATGATACTGCCTGGTCTCATTGATTAGACATAACACAGTAAATGTACATTCGGGATACTCAAATTAGTATGTTAGCTAATTGTTCCCCTAACCGTAAATGCAATCCTTTTAGCTAAACCTTCCCCTAACCATAACCCTTTTATTTACCCTTCCCATAACCATATGTCACGCCCTGACCATAGTTTGCTTTGTATGTTTTATGTTTTGTTTGGTCAGGGTGTGATCTGTGTGGGCATTCTATGTTGTAAGTCTGGTTTGTCTATTTCTATGTGTTTGACCTGATATGGTTCTCAATCAGAGACAGGTGTTTTGCGTTGTCTCTGATTGGGAACCATATTTAGGTAGTCTGTTTTCTATTGTGGGTTGTGGGGTATTGTCTTTAGTTTGTTACGTGTGTGCATTATAGGCTGAGGTGTAATTTTCTTTCTTACACTTGACACCCTATGGTTTTTGGGTTGTCAAGTTGTATGTTCTGCGCCCTGTATTGTTTGGGCTTCATTTTTTGTGTGCCTTAGTAAAGAGCACTAGACCTCAGTGGAACTCTCTCTGCGTCTGATTCCTGCACCCACCTAGTCCCGCGTGACACCATAACTCTAACCTTAACCCTTTAACCTAACTCCAAACTTAACCCTAACCTTAACCCTAACCCCTAAACCTTACCCCCTAGCCTAGCTAACGTTAGCAAGCTAGCTAAAGTTAGCCACCTAGCTACCTAGCTAGAATTCGTAACATATCATACTTTTAGCAAATTCGGAACATATTGATATTTTTCTAATTCGTAACATATAATACAAATTGTAATTCATAACATGTCATCCGAAATTGGTGATGGACATCCACAAAGTAATACATACCATACAAAACTTAACATATCATACTAAATTGATTTTAAGATTTACGTAGAGAATAATACGAAATGCTCAAAGACCAGGTTGAATGACACCTCTCACTTTGGTGTACTGACTGTACAGAATTATTTTATTTCACTTACTGATTATATCAGTCAACCACAATTCCTTCTAATCTACTCTTAACTAGGAATTCTATGCTAATACATAAGACAGTAAATGATGTGAGACAGATATTACCCTCAGGGATGGTTGGTAGAGAGTCTGGCATGTCCCCATCCTCTCTCACCATGGTGAATGAACTCAGACGCTGCCTTCCTGGAATTCAGAGAAAGCGATTTTAAACTGTAATTTCAATGTAGTAAATATGAGAATATTTGCAGACCCTAAATGAATGAGTTAATGTACATTTTGAAAAGTGAATAATGATTTCTGTACCAAACAATCTGTTGAATGCTATGCTAGGGTGAGTTGAGGTTTGCCTTCATGTATGTATGCATGTTGTAGGTCATGTTTTAGCTGCTTTTAACTAGACAAACTTGATTTACATACAAGTTAAGTTGTGTAACGTCTATAAACTGGGATGTCATTTAGCAAATAATTAAAGTCATCTATTTTAATGGAGGGTTCTTTCCGGAACCGGGGAGGCTGTACAAGGGTAATGCTCATCAACACTTGCTTTTCTTACTGCTTCTCAAGTTATTTTATATTTTCAATATTCATTATGAGAGCATTAAATTGAAAATATTGGCAAATGTAGTATTATAGTAATAATATCTTTACAATTCTAATACCGTGTTAAGCTACATATCAAAAAGTGCATATTGGCTTTTATATCTTGTGGAACTAAGTTCAACATTTAAAATGAATGAAGCACAATAAGAGGGATTTTGTCAACAACAACAACAAAATTAAAGCTATGGAATATATATATTTTTTACGCATGTTGTACCAAATATTGTAGTCTACAAACATGTATAAATAGACATAATGTGTGCAGATGTGGGCTACTTACCTTCAGAGAATCCAGTATGAGTCTTTTAGACAATCCACAAGCTATTCTCTCAACATAATACCACCCTTACTAATTGTCAGATGAATGTAATCATTCTTTTGGGAGCTGGGAGATTTTATATTATATGCAGGACAGCATCATCATCAGGTGTCAGGTTACCTCAACTTCAGGATCCTATTGACATTCCACACGGCTGGGGGAGGTGCGTCATGACACATTATACAATTCATCAATAATGACACTTCAAGTCACTGATGGCATATTTCATAGACAGTATTTACAAAACAAGGTCATTTGACAATGATTGATTCTGCCTTTGATTAGACTCATGTCTAATACATCTTATAAACCTTTGTTCAATAAATTAAAGATAACTCCATTATTGTCTGAATAATGTTTTTCTTTTAGTGGTTTTCATAAGCGATTTAAAAAAAAATGTATGGTGAAAATATTGATATTTTCTATTGCCTCACATTTTCATATCTTTCAATAGCATTGACCATAGCATTGACCGTAGCATTGACCATACCATTGACCATAGCATTGACCATAGCATTGACCATACCATTGACCGTAGCATTGACCGTAGCATTGACCGTAGCATTGACCGTAGCATTGACCATAGCATTGACCATAGCATTGACCGTAGCATTGACCATACCATTGACCATAGCATTGACCATAGCATTGACCATACCATTGACCGTAGCATTGACCGTAGCATTGACCGTAGCATTGACCGTAGCATTGACCGTAGCATTGACCATAGTTTTGACCATAGCATTGACCAACTATTCAGACCATGAGATCAGTGACTCATTCTATGCAGGCAGTCAGTCACTCAAGTGCAGATTTATATGATAAGTGTATGAACTTTTGTATTTAAGTTCCTCTGACAGGTGCACTGTCACACCTCAAAGTCATATGGTTGGCATCAGAGTTCAAATCCCCAAGCTGACAAACTAAATATCTGTTGTTCTGCCCCTGAACAAGGCAGATAAAACCACTGTTCCTAGGCAATCATTGAAAATAAGAATTTGTTCTTAACTGACTAAAGGTTAAAAAAATAAGAAGAATATTCAAACAGTGACTCAGGCAGTCAGTCACTCAAGGGCTGCTTTTATGGGTGTGACAAGCAACTTTCAAAACCTTTGAAATGCATCCAAGGGCTCACCTGAGATTGTCCTCAACTAGGATCCTGAAATCTCAAAGGAAAAGAGAGACTCATTGTTATTGTAAGCTTATTATTATAAATGTTGTGATTTATTTCATTAATGAATACATTTGTACCATTGTTCTAATGGCATGACACATTCATTCAAATTTCAGGTTAGCACTTGGATGCATTTCAAAGGTTATGAAAGTTGCTTGTCACACCCACAAAAGCAGCCCTTGAGTGACTGACTGCCTGAGTCACTGATCTCATGGTCTGAATAGTTGGTTAATGCTGATAACATGTTTGAATATTCTGCTTATTTTTTTAACCTTTAGTCAGTTAAGAACAAATTCTTATTTTCAACAATTGCCTAGGAACAGTGGGTTTATCTGCCTTGTTCAGGGGCAGAACAACAGATTTTTAGTTTGTCAGCTCAGGGATTTGATCTAACAACCTTTCGGTTACAAGTCCAACGCTCTAACCACTAGGCTACCTGCCGCCCCATCAATGCCATCCTAATATTCAAACAATGGGGATAGATGGGGCCATGTATCGCGAGATCTTGGCCAACAACCTCCTTCCCTCAGTAAGAGCATTGAAGATGGGTCGTGGCTGGGTCTTCCAGCATGACAACGACCCAAAACACACTGCCAGGGCAACTAAGGAGTGGCTCCGTAAAAAGCATCTCAAGGTCCTGGAGTGGCCTAGCCAGTCTCCAGACCTGAACCTAATAGAAAATCTTTGGAGGGAGCTGAAAGTCCATATTGCCCAGCGACAGCCCCGAAATCTGGAGGATCTGGAGAAGGTCTGTATGGAGGAGTGGGCCAAAATCCCTGCTGCAGTGTGTGCAAACCTGCTCAAGAACTACAGAAAACGTATGATCTCTTAAATTGCAAACAAAGGTTTCTGTACCAAATATTTAGTTCTGCTTTTCTGATGTATCAAATACTTATGTCATGCAATAAAATGCAAATGAATTACTTAAAAATCATACAATGTGATTTTCTGAATTTTTGTTTTAGATTTTGTCTCTCACAGTTGAAGTGTACCTATGATAAAAATTACAGACCTCTACATGCTTTGTAAGTAGGAAAACCTGTAAAATCGGCAGTGTTTCAAATACTTGTTCTCCCCACTGTATGTCCCCAAAACCAGGGGAAAATAATAGAAAGCAAAATACGTATAAACAAAACAATGGCCTCGAGGACGACCCGGAGGGCGAGGTGCAGGGTGATCGGGATGGAGGCGGTGGAAATCACTCAGCAGTGATGGATCCAAGATGTCCTCCACCGGTACCCAGCACCTCTCCTCCGGACCGTACCCCTACCAATCCACGAGGTACTGCAGGCCCCTCACCCGGCGTCTAGAGTCCAGGATGGAACGTACCGTGTACGCCGGGGGCCCCTCGATGTCCAGAGGGGACGGAGAGACCTCTGGCACCTCACCTTCCTGCAGGGGACCAGCTACCACCGGCCTGAGGAGAGACACATGAAACGAGGGGTTTAGTAAGGGGAAGCTGTAACCTATAACACACCTCGTTTATCCTCCTCAGGACTTTAAATGGCCCCACACACCGCGGCCCCAGCTTCCGGCAGGGCAGGCGGCGGGGCAGGTTTCGGGTCGAGAGCACCCATTGTGAACACGGGGGCCTCACTGCGGTGGCGGTCAGCGCTCACCTTCTGCCGCCCACCAGCCCGTTTTAGCAATTCCTGGATGGCTCTCCAGGTCTCCTTTGAGCGCTGCACCCACTCCTCCACCGCAGGAGCCTCGGTCTGGCTCTGATGCCACAGTGCCAGGACCGGCTGGTAGCCCAAAACGCACTGGAAAGGCGACAGGTTCGTGGAGGAGTGAGTTTTGGGCCACCTCCGCCCATGGGACGTACCTCACCCATTCTCCTGGCCGAAACCTAACCACATCCTGGTTAATTCTCTCCACCTGCCCATTGCTCTCGGGGTGAAAACCTGAGGGCAGGCTGATCGAGACCCCCAGACGCTCCATGAACGCCCTCCAAACCCGGGACGTGAACTGGGGACCCCAATCAGAAACTATGTCCTCAGGCACCCCATAGTGCTGGAAGACGTGGGTAAACAGGGCCTCCGCAGTCTGCAAGGCCGTAGGGAGACTGGGCAACGGGAGGAGATAGCAGGACTTCGAAAACTGATCCACAACGACAAGGATCGCGGTGTTCCCCTGAGAGGGGAGAAGGTCGGTGAGGAAGTCCACCGACAGATGTGACCAAGGCCGTTGTGGAACGGGGAGGGGTTGTAACTTCCCTCTAGGCAGGTGTCTAGGAGCCTTACTCTGAGCACACACCGAACAGGAGGAGACATAAAACCTCACGTCCTTCGCTAAAGTGGGCCAACAGTACTTCCCCCTAAGACCCTGTCGCGAACACCAAGCGGCAAGTACTTCCGGCCCGCTGGACACTGTGGTGGTGTGGGTTCTAACCGTGACGCCCGCTTGATGTCCGCGTCCACCTCCCATACCACCAGTGCCACCAGACATGAGGCCGGAAGTATGGGAGTAGGATCGGTGGACCGCTCCTCGGTATCATAGAGACGGGACAGCGCGTCGGCCTTCGTGTTAAGGGAACCTGGTCTATAAGAGATGGTGAACTGAAATCTGGTGAAAAACATGGCCCACCTTGCCTGGCGAGGATTCAGTCTCCTCGCTGCCCGGATGTACTCCAGATTACGGTGGTCAGTCCAGATGAGAAAATGGTGTTTAGCCCCCTCAAGCAAATGTCTCCGCACCTTCAGAGCTTTTATCACAGCCAGCAACTCCCGGTCCCCCACGTCATAGTTTCGCTCTACCGGACAGAGCTTCCTCGAAAAAAAGCGCAGGGGCGAAGCTTCGGTGGCGTGCCCGAGCGCTGTGATAGCACGGCTCCAACCCCAGCCCCGGACGCGTCCACCTCCACCATGAATACCAAAGATGGGTCCGGATGCGCCAATACGGGAGCATCGGTAAACAGCGCCTTCAGACGACTAAATGCTCTGCCCGCCTCCATTGACCACCGCAAACGCACCGACCCCCCCTTCAGCAGTGAGGTAATGGGAGCAGCCACCTGGCCAAAACCCCGGATAAACCTCCGGTAGTGATTGGCAAACCCTAAGACCCGCTGCACCTCCTATACCGTGGTCGGAGTCGGCCAATTACGCACGGCTGCAACGCGGTCACACTCCATCACCACACCAGATGTGGAAATGCGATACCCCAGGAAAGAGACGGCTTGTTTGGAGAACACACATTTCTCAGCCTTGACGTACAGGTCATGCTCCAACAGTCGCACAAGTAATAAATCAGGCGGAATAAATTAGAATGTCATCGATATAAACCACCACACCCTGCCCGTGCAGGTCCCTAAAAATCTTGTCTACGAAGGCTTGACCAGCTAGTAGACCGGTGACGACGACCGCCGAGCGCCACCCAAACAAGGAGAGGAGCCCCCTTCGGTGGAAGTCGTGACATCCTGCAAAGAAACCAATACTAAAAGACACCAAATAGAAGAGACTTATCACGTTTAAGGTATGACCCAGATGCAGACAGTGTTGAATAAACAAAAGTTTATTCCTTAAACAGGGGCAGGCAAACGACAGGGCAAGGCAGGCAAGGGTCAATAATACAGAGAGGGTGTAAGGGTCCAGAACGGCAGGCAGTCTCAGGGTCAGGGCAGACAGGGGTCAAAAACAGGGAAAGACAAAACAGGAGCAAGAAACAGGCAGGAACAGGGAAACAAATGCTGGTAGGTTCTACGAACAAAACAAACTGGCAACAGACAAACAGAGAACACAGGTATAAATACACAGGGGATAATGGGAAAGATGGGCGACACGTGGAGGAGGGTGGAGACAAACACAAAGACAGGTGAAACAGATCTGGGCGTGACAGTACCCCCCCACCTAAGGGCGCCACCTGGCGTCCTACCTGGGAGCATACCTGGTTGACCGAGGTTCCGGCGTTGGAACTCAGAGATGAGGCCCAGAAACAGACGACAAAGGGCTGTGAGACATGAGTTTAACTGTAGACATTTGAAAAGTAGGAGGTATACAGAGGGTACGCGGCAACAGAAGATGAACAGCAGAGGGCTAATGATGTTGGAGCATGGGAGAATAGTCTTGGCTTCTGGGGGTGTAGTGGCGGGGTTATAGCGGCGTGCCAGCACGTCTGGCTTGACATTCTTGGATACTGGTCGGTGCTGATGAAGCAAAGTGGCCCTGGCATTACTGAACCCATCCCGGGGGCCAGCTCTACAGCAGAGTTTCACAACTCAATCGCTGGTTGAAAACTGTTTTCTGCCCCTCCCAAAAGATAGAATTTGTAGATAATTGGCCCTCTTTCTGGGACTAAGCCTGGCCTGCTGAGGAGTGACGGACTCCATCCTAGCTGGAGGGGTGCTCTCATCTTATCTACCAACATAGACAGGGCTCTAACTCCTCTAGCTCCACAATGAAATAGGGTGCAGGCCAGGCAGCAGGCTGTTAGCCAGCCTGCCAGCTTAGTGGAGTCTGCCACTAGCACAGTCAGTGTAGTTAGCTCAGCTATCCCCATTGAGACCGTGTCTGTGCCTCGACTTAGGTTGGGCAAAACTAAACATGGCGGTGTTCGCCTTAGCAATCTCACTAGGATAAAGACCTCCTCCATTCCTGCCATTATTGAAAGAGATCGTGATACCTTACATCTCAAAATAGGCCTACTTAATGTTAGATCCCTCACTTCAAAGGCAGTTATAGTCACTGAACTAATCACTGATCATAATCTTGATGTGATTTGCCTGACTGAAACATGGCTTAAGCCTGATGAATTTACTGTGTTAAATGAGGCCTCACCTTCTGGTTACACTAGTGACTATATCCCCCGTGCATCCCGCAAAGGCAGAGGTGTTGCTAACATTTACGATAGCAAATTTCAATTTACAAAAAAAAAATACCTTTTCGTCTTTTGAGCTTCTAGTCATGAAATCTATGCAAAAATAAAATCAAATTTATTTGTCACATACACATGGTTAGCAGATGTTAATGCGAGTGTAGCGAAATGCTTGTGCTTCTAGTTCCGACAATGCAGTAACAACCAACAAGTAATCTAACCTAACAATTCCACAACTACTACCTTATACACACAAGTGTAAAGGGATAAAGAATATGTACATAAAGATATATGAATGAGTGATGGTACAGAACGGCATACATATGAGATGAGTAATGTAGGGTATATAAACATAAAGTGGCATAGTTTAAAGTGGCTAGTGATACATGTATTACATAAAGATGGCAAGATGCAGTAGATGATATAGAGTACAGTATATACATATACATATGAGATGAGTAATGTAGGGTATGTAAACATTATATTAAGTGGCATTGTTTAAAGTGGTTAGTGATACATTTTTACATAATAGTATCACTAGCCACTTTAAACAATGCCACTTAATATAATGTATTAAGTGGCCTTAAGTGGCATAAGTGCATAAGTGGCATTAAGTGCATAAGTGCAGCCTACTCAATCACTTTTTATAGCTACTGTTTACAGGCCTCCTGGGCCATATACAGCATTCCTCACTGAGTTCCCTAAATTCCATTCGGACCTTGTAGTCATAGCAGATAATATTCACATTTTTGGTGATTTTAATATTCACATGGAAAAGTCCACAGACCCACTCCAAAAGGCTTTCGGAGCCATCATCAACTCAGTGGGTTTTGTCCAACATGTCTTTGGACCTACTTACTGCCACAGTCATACTCTGGACCTAGTTTTGTCCCATGGAATAAATGTTGTAGATCTTAATGTTTTTCCTCATAATCCTGGACTATCGGACCACCATTTTATTACGTTTGCAATCGCAACAAATAATCTGCTCAGACCCCAACCAAGGAGCATCAAAAGATATAAATTCTCAGACAACATAAAGATTCCTTGATGCCCTTCCAGACTCCTTCTGCCTACCCAAAGACGTCAGAGGACAAAAATCAGTTAACCACCTAACTGAGGAACTCAATTTAACCTTGCGCCAGACCTTAGATGCAGTTGCACCCCTAAAAATTAAAAACATTTGTCATAAGAAGCTAGCTCCCTGGTATACAGAAAATACCCGAGCTCTGAAGCAAGCTTCCAGAAAATTGGAACGGAAATGGCGCCACACCAAACTGGAAGTCTTCCGACTAGCTTGGAAAGACAGTACCGTGCAGTATCGAAGAGCCCTCACTGCTGCTCGATCATCCTATTTTTCCAACTTAATTGAGGAAAATAAGAACAATTCAAAATGTATTTTTGATACTGTCGCAAAGCTAACTAAAAAGCAGCATTCCCCAAGTGAGAATGGCTTTCACTTCAGCAGTAATAAATTCATGAACTTTGAGGAAAAGATCATGATCATTAGAAAGCAAATTACAGACTCCTATTTAAATCTGCGTATTCCTCCAAAGCTCAGCTGTCCTGAGTCTGCACAACTCTGCCAGGACCTAGGATCAAGAGAGACACTCAAGTGTTTTAGTACTATATCTCTTGACACAATGATGAAAATAATCATGAACCTTCAAGCTGCATACTGGATCCTATTCCAACTAAACTACTTAAAGAGCTGCTTGGCCCTCCTATGTTGAACATAATAAACGGCTCTCTATCCACCGGATATGTACCAAACTCACTAAAAGTGGCAGTAATAAAGCATCTCTTGAAAAAAAAAAACCTTGACCCAGAAAATATAAAAAACTATCGGCCTATATCGAATCTTCCATTCCTCTCAAAAATTTTTGAAAAAGCTGTTGCGCAGCAACTCACTGCCTTCCTGAAGACAAACAATGTATACGAAAGGCTTCAGTCTGGTTTTAGACCCCATCATAGCACTGAGACTGCACTTGTGAAGGTGGTAAATGACCTTTTAATGGCGTCAGACCGAGGCACTGCATCTGTCCTCGTGCTCCTAGCATTATTTAAAAATAAACAAATATAAAATGGGCAAAAGTCGGATGAAAAAGTTGAGGGGAAAAAGTTTGTCAAATAATTCCGTCAAATAATTTCCATCATAATACTTATTATATTTATTGTAGTTGTCACGTTCCTGACCTTATTTCCTTTGTTTTGTCTTTGTTTAGTATGGTCAGGGCGTGAGTTGGGGTGGGCAGTCTATGTTATTTTTTTCTATGTTTAGGGTTGTTAACGAGCCTGATATGGTTCTCAATCAGGGGCAGGTGTTTTACGTTTCCTCTGATTGAGAACCATATTTAGGTAGGCTGTTCACACTGTTTGTTTGTGGGTGATTGTTCCTGTGTCAGTGTTTGTAACACACGGGACTGTTTCGTTCGTTCGTTCGTTCGTTTCTTCCGTTCGTTCGTTCGTGTGTTCCATCCTGTTCGTGCGTTCATGTGTTTTGTTCTCAAGTTCAGGTCTGTTCACGTCGTTTGTTATTTTGTAGTTTGTTCAAGTGTTTTTTCGTCTTCGTTAAAATAAACGTGATTATGTCTTTAAACTACGCTGCATATTGGTCCGATCCTTGCTCCTCTTCAGATGAGGAGAAAGACGAGCGTTACAGTAGTGCAAAACTATTGTGGTGCAAAACTACTCTAGATCCACAAAATTATTCCCACGAAAGAATATATTATA
>NW_026601515.1:0-47164 GCF_029448725.1 Salvelinus fontinalis
CATCAGAGGAAGGTGAAAGGATAACGTTTGTCCAACGTCCTCTCCATCAGAGGAAGGTTAAAGGATAACGTTTGTCCAACATCCTCTCCATCAGAGGAAGGTGAAAGGATAACGTTTGTCCAATGTCCTCTCCATCAGAGGAAGGTGAAAGGATAACGTTTGTCCAACGTCCTCTCCATCAGACAGAGGTTAAAGGATAACGTTTGTCCAACGTCCTCTCCATCAGAGGAAGGTGAAAGGATAACGTTTGTCCAATGTCCTCATCAGAGGAAGGTGAAAGGATAACGTTTGTCCAACATCCTCTCCATCAGAGGAAGGTGAAAGGATAACGTTTGTCCAACGTCCTCTCCATCAGAGGAAGGTGAAAGGATAACGTTTGTCCAAGGTCCTCTCCATCAGAGGAAGGTTAAAGGATAACGTTTGTCCAACGTCCTCTCCATCAGAGGAAGGTTAAAGGATAACGTTTGTTCAACGTCCTCTCCATCAGAGGAAGGTGAAAGGATAACGTTTGTCCAACGTCCTCTCCATCAGAGGAAGGTGAAAGGATAACGTTTGTCCAACGTCCTCTCCATCAGAGGAAGGTGAAAGGATAACGTTTGTCCAACGTCCTCTCCATCAGAGGAAGGTTAAAGGATAACGTTTGTCCAACGTCCTCTCCATCAGAGGAAGGTGAAAGGATAACGTTTGGATAATGTTGTTTGATGTAGATAATGGTCTCTGGAGACATGGGATATACTAGTGTGTACTCTCCGGTCACGTTTGTAAATGTTAAACTGCACAAATATCCCCTCTGTAACGCCTGTATGAACAGGATATACCCACACACACCTCAATAGGCTGGTATTTCAACATTGTTGTGTGTATGGGTGGAGGCTCAGCATTGTAATTTCAGAAATTGTCCTTAATATATCTGCCTTAAGTGTGGAACGATAGTGTTTCACAATATAAAAAAGTGATATATATACAAAACAATAAATGCATTCTGTGGCAAAATTGCATTCTTATGGTGCAGCTTCCTTTTCTTCAACCAAAGCTGGTCTGTCTTTTGTTGTCAAATTGGAAGGCTGCCCCTCCCTCTCTTCGATCAGCATCACTCAGACGTGTGGTCATCTCCTCACGACTGAACATGTAGATATCGTGCTGCCATTTCCTGGCTGCTAAACACCTACATTGCTCGTTTCATTTCAGTTGATGTACCATCTCAATCACTGCCAAATGTCTTTCAATAACAATACCTAGTATTTTCAGCTGTTTGAAGCTTGTGAACAAAACTGAAGGTAAGAGACTCAAAAGCAAGTCTCCACTGAGGTTGCGGGGGAGGGGGGCGACTTCAGGCTGCGTTGTTGCAATTCTCCTTGTTTCCTTAAGGGGGCTTCATTTTAGATGATGCCCCTTTAATCTCACATCTTATGATCTCTTCTTACCTAGGGAATGGCTGTGTTATCTGCTGGCACTTTGTGGCTTAGATCTAAGCTGCTGGGAAACACATTGTGACAAATCCAATTATAAGAAGCATTATTGATCGATCAGATAGCATCACCATCTATCACCCTGCTGAGTGAACCCCTCGTCTGGCCTTTAGGAGGCCTTTATGAGTGAACCCCTCGTCTGGCCTTTAGGAGGCCTTTATGAGTGAATCCCTCGTCTGGCCTTTAGGAGGCCTTTATGACTGAACGCCTCGTCTGGCCTTTAGGAGGCCTTTATGAGTGAACCCCTCGTCTGGCCTTGAGGAGGCCTTTATGAGTGAACCCCTCGTCTGGCCTTTAGGCCTTTATGAGTGAACCCCTCGTCTGGCCTTTAGGCCTTTATGAGTGAACCCCTCGTCTGGCCTTTAGGAGGCCTTTATGAGTGAACCCCTCGTCTGGCCTTTAGGAGGCCTTTATGAGTGAACCCCTCGCCTGGCCTTTAGGAGGCCTTTATGAGTGAACCCCTCGCCTGGCCTTTAGGAGGCCTTTATGAGTGAACCCCTCGCCTGGCCTTGAGGAGGCCTTTATGAGTGAACCCCTCGTCTGGCCTTGAGGAGGCCTTTATGAGTGAACCCCTCGCCTGGCCTTGAGGAGGCCTTTATGAGTGAACCCCTCGTCTGGCCTTGAGGAGGCCTTTATGAGTGAACCCCTCGTCTGGCCTTTAGGCCTTTATGAGTGAACCCCTCGTCTGGCCTTTAGGAGGCCTTTATGAGTGAACCCCTCATCTGGCCTTTAGGCCTTTATGAGTGAACCCCTCGTCTGGCCTTTAGGCCTTTATGAGTGAACCCCTCGTCTGGCCTTTAGGAGGCCTTTATGAGTGAACCCCTCGTCTGGCCTTTAGGAGGCCTTTATGAGTGAACCCCTCGTCTGGCCTTGAGGAGGCCTTTATGAGTGAACCCCTCGTCTGGCCTTTAGGCCTTTATGAGTGAACCCCTCGCCTGGCCTTTAGGAGGACTTTATGAGTGAACCCCTCGCCTGGCCTTTAGGAGGCCTTTATGAGTGAACCCCTCGTCTGGCCTTGAGGAGGCCTTTATGAGTGAACCCCTCGTCTGGCCTTGAGGAGGCCTTTATGAGTGAACCCCTCGTCTGGCCTTTAGGCCTTTATGAGTGAACCCCTCGTCTGGCCTTTAGGAGGCCTTTATGAGTGAACCCCTCATCTGGCCTTTAGGCCTTTATGAGTGAACCCCTCGTCTGGCCTTTAGGCCTTTATGAGTGAACCCCTCGTCTGGCCTTTAGGCCTTTATGAGTGAACCCCTCGTCTGGCCTTTAGGAGGCCTTTATGAGTGAACCCCTCGTCTGGCCTTTAGGAGGCCTTTATGAGTGAACCCCTCGTCTGGCCTTGAGGAGGCCTTTATGACTGAACCCCTCGTCTGGCCTTTAGGAGGCCTTTATGAGTGAACCCCTCGTCTGGCCTTGAGGAGGCCTTTATGAGTGAACCCCTCGTCTGGCCTTTAGGAGGTGTTTATGAGTGAACCCCTCGCCTGGCCTTTAGGAGGCCTTTATGAGTGAACCCCTCGTCTGGCCTTGAGGAGGCCTTTATGAGTGAACCCCTCGTCTGGCCTTGAGGAGGCCTTTATGAGTGAACCCCTCGTCTGGCCTTTAGGCCTTTATGAGTGAACCCCTCGTCTGGCCTTTAGGAGGCCTTTATGAGTGAACCCCTCGTCTGGCCTTTAGGAGGCCTTTATGAGTGAACCCCTCGTCTGGCCTTTAGGAGGCCTTTATGAGTGAACCCCTCGTCTGGCCTTTAGGAGGACTTTATGAGTGAACCCCTCGTCTGGCCTTGAGGAGGCCTTTATGAGTGAATCCCTCGTCTGGCCTTTAGGAGGCCTTTATGAGTGAACCCCTCGTCTGGCCTTGAGGAGGCCTTTATGAGTGAACCCCTCGTCTGGCCTTTAGGCCTTTATGAGTGAACCCCTCGTCTGGCCTTTAGGAGGCCTTTATGAGTGAACCCCTCGTCTGGCCTTTAGGAGGCCTTTATGAGTGAACCCCTCGTCTGGCCTTTAGGAGGCCTTTATGAGTGAACCCCTCGTCTGGCCTTTAGGCCTTTATGAGTGAACCCCTCGTCTGGCCTTTAGGAGGCCTTTATGAGTGAACCCCTCGTCTGGCCTTTAGGCCTTTATGAGTGAACCCCTCGTCTGGCCTTTAGGCCTTTATGAGTGAACCCCTCGTCTGGCCTTGAGGAGGCCTTTATCAGTGAACCCCTGAGCTCCTAACCTGAGCAAACATTCCAGCACTGCAGGTGACAACCTTGGTTTTATACCTGTTCAGACTATACACAGTCCATCACTGCAGGTGACAACCTTGGCTTTATACCTGTTCAGACAATACACAGTCCAGCACTGCAGGTGACAACCTTGGCTTTATACCTGTTCAGACTATACACAGTCCATCACTGCAGGTGACAACCTTGGCTTTATACCTGTTCAGACAATACACAGTCCAGCACTGCAGGTGACAACCTTGGCTTTATACCTGTTCAGACTATACACAGTCCAGCACTGCAGGTGACAACCTTGGTTTTATACCTGTTCAGACTATACACAGTCCAGCACTGCATGTGACAACCTTGGCTTTATACCTGTTCAGACTATACACAGTCCATCACTGCAGGTGACAACCTTGGCTTTATACCTGTTCAGACTATACACAGTCCAGCACTGCAGGTGACAACCTTGGCTTTATACCTGTTCAGACTATACACAGTCCATCACTGCAGGTGACAACCTTGGCTTTATACCTGTTCAGACTATACACAGTCCAGCACTGCAGGTGACAACCTTGGCTTTATACCTGTTCAGACTATACACAGTCCAGCATTGCAGGTGACAACCTTGGTTTTATACCTGTTCAGACTATACACAGTCCAGCACTGCAGGTGACAACCTTGGCTTCATACCTGTTCAGACTATACACAGTCCAGCACTGCAGGTGACAACCTTGGCTTTATACCTGTTCAGACTATACACAGTCCATCACTGCAGGTGACAACCTTGGCTTTATACCTGTTCAGACTATACACAGTCCAGCACTGCAGGTGACAACCTTGGCTTTATACCTGTTCAGACTATACACAGTCCATCACTGCAGGTGACAACCTTGGCTTTATACCGGTTCAGACTATACACAGTCCATCACTACAGGTGACAACCTTGGCTTTATACCTGTTCAGACTATACACAGTCCAGCACAGCAGGTGACAACCTTGGCTTCATACCTGTTCAGACTATACACATTCCAGCACTGCAGGTGACAACCGTGGCTTTATACCTGTTCAGACTATACACAGTCCAGCACTGCAGGTGACAACCTTGGCTTTATACCTGTTCAGACTATACAGTCCAGCACTGCATGTGACAACCTTGGCTTTATACCTGTTCAGACTATACACAGTCCATCACTGCATGTGACAACCTTGGCTTTATACCTGTTCAGACTATACACAGTCCAGCACTGCAGGTGACAACCTTGGCTTTATACCTGTTCAGACTATACACAGTCCAGCACTGCAGGTGACAACCTTGGCTTCATACCTGTTCAGACTATACACAGTCCAGCACTGCAGGTGACAACCTTGGCTTTATACCTGTTCAGACTATACACAGTCCATCACTGCAGGTGACAACCTTGGCTTTATACCTGTTCAGACTATACACAGTCCATCACTGCAGGTGACAACCTTGGCTTTATACCTGCTCAGACTATACACAGTCCATCACTGCAGGTGACAACCTTCGCTTTATACCTGTTCAGACTATACACAGTCCAGCACTGCAGGTGACAACCTTGGCTTTATACCTGTTCAGACTATACACAGTCCAGCACTGCAGGTGACAACCTTGGCTTTATACCTGTTCAGACTATACACAGTCCAGCACTGCAGGTGACAACCTTGGCTTTATACCTGTTCAGACTATACACAGTCCAGCACAGCAGGTGACAACCTTGGCTTTATACCTGTTCAGACTATACACAGTCCAGCACAGCAGGTGACAACCTTGGCTTTATACCGGTTCAGACTATACACAGTCCATCACTGCAGGTGACAACCTTGGCTTTATACCGGTTCAGACTATACACAGTCCATCACTGCAGGTGACAACCTTGGCTTCATACCTGTTCAGACTATACACAGTCCATCACTGCAGGTGACAACCTTGGCTTCATACCTGTTCAGACTATACACAGTCCAGCACAGCAGGTGACAACCTTGGCTTTATACCTGTTCAGACTATACACAGTCCAGCACTGCAGGTGACAACCTTGGCTTTATACCGGTTCAGACTATACACAGTCCATCACTGCAGGTGACAACCTTGGCTTTATACCTGTTCAGACTATACACAGTCCATCACTGCAGGTGACAACCTTGGCTTTTTACCTGTTCAGACTATACACAGTCCATCACTGCAGGTGCTAACCTTGGCTTCATACCTGTTCAGACTATACACAGTCCATCACTGCAGGTGACAACCTTGGCTTCATACCTGTTCAGACTATACACAGTCCATCACTGCAGGTGACAACCTTGGCTTCATACCTGTTCAGACTATACACAGTCCATCACTGCAGGTGACAACCTTGGCTTCATACCTGTTCAGACTATACACAGTCCAGCACTGCAGGTGACAACCTTGGCTTTATACCTGTTCAGACTATACACAGTCCAGCACAGCAGGTGACAACCTTGGCTTTATACCTGTTCAGACTATACACAGTCCAGCACTGCAGGTGACAACCTTGGCTTTATACCTGTTCAGACTATACACAGTCCATCACTGCAGGTGACAACCTTGGCTTTATACCTGTTCAGACTATACACAGTCCAGCACTGCAGGTGACAACCTTGGCTTTATACCTGTTCAGACTATACACAGTCCATCACTGCAGGTGACAACCTTGGCTTTTTACCTGTTCAGACTATACACAGTCCATCACTGCAGGTGACAACCTTGGCTTCATACCTGTTCAGACTATACACAGTCCATCACTGCAGGTGACAACCTTGGCTTTATACCTGTTCAGACTATACACAGTCCAGCACTGCAGGTGACAACCTTGGCTTTATACCTGTTCAGACTATACACAGTCCAGCACTGCAGGTGACAACCTTGGCTTTATACCTGTTCAGACTATACACAGTCCAGCACTGCAGGTGACAACCTTGGCTTTATACCTGTTCAGACTATACACAGTCCATCACTGCAGGTGACAACCTTGGCTTCATACCTGTTCAGACTATACACAGTCCATCACTGCAGGTGACAACCTTGGCTTTATACCTGTTCAGACTATACACAGTCCATCACTGCAGGTGACAACCTTGGCTTTATACCTGTTCAGACTATACACAGTCCAGCACTGCAGGTGACAACCTTGGCTTTATACCTGTTCAGACTATACACAGTCCAGCACTGCAGGTGACAACCTTGGCATCATACCTGTTCAGACTATACACAGTCCATCACTGCAGGTGACAACCTTGGCTTTATACCTGTTCAGACTATACACAGTCCAGCACTGCAGGTGACAACCTTGGCTTTATACCTGTTCAGACTATACACAGTCCAGCACTGCAGGTGACAACCTTGGCTTTATACCTGTTCAGACTATACACAGTCCATCACTGCAGGTGACAACCTTGGCTTTATACCTGTTCAGACTATACACAGTCCAGCACTGCAGGTGACAACCTTGGCTTTATACCTGTTCAGACTATACACAGTCCAGCACTGCAGGTGACAACCTTGGTTTTATACCTGTTCAGATTATACACAGTGCATCACTGCAGGTGACAACCTTGGCTTTATACCTGTTCAGACTATACACAGTCCATCACTGCAGGTGGCGGTGTGCACCTTTTCAGTTTGTTTACAAACCGCCAATACACTTATGAGTAGACGAAGAAATTGACTACTTTTAAATGGAGATAGCCCTCAATGGCACTTCCCATGCTGTCACATAAGTGATAATGGCAAAGATAGGGGGTGGGGTCTCTTTCGAAAGCTGTGGAATGAACTGCTTCTCTCGGCGGGGTGGGGCCTGTTGATTGAATTTGACCGCTTGGCAGATACTATCAGAACATAATTTGATTGTAAACAATAGGGCAATAAAAGTGATTATTGAGGATCTCCTGTCCCTGGGACATTAAACCATTTGGCCTCGATCACATCGATTGTATCACACACACACACAGGTTCGTAAATGGACTGACATTTTACAAACAAAATGTGCTGACTGGCCGAACACGGAAATGACGAGTCAGTATTGTCTTATTCCATGGAGCAGGATGTCGTGTTCCATTGAGTCCCTGGTGATGCAACACTATCACAGATCTCCATTGAGTTCCTGGTGATGCAACCCTATCACAGATCTCCATTGAGTTCCTGGTGATGCAACCCTATCACAGATCTCCATTGAGTCCCTGGTGATGGAACCCTATCACAGATCTCCATTGAGTCCCTGGTGATGGAACCCTATCACAGATCTCCATTGAGTTCCTGGTGATGCAACCCTATCACAGATCTCCATTGAGTTCCTGGTGATGCAACCCTATCACAGATCTCCATTGAGTCCCTGGTGATGTAACACTATCACAGATCTCCATTGAGTTCCTGGTGATGCAACCCTATCACAGATCTCCATTGAGTTCCTGGTGATGCAACCCTATCACAGATCTCCATTGAGTTCCTGGTGATGCAACACTATCACAGATCTCCATTGAGTTCCTGGTGATGCAACACTATCACAGATCTCCATTGAGTTCCTGGTGATGGAACCCTATCACAGATCTCCATTGAGTTCCTGGTGATGGAACCCTATCACAGATCTCCATTGAGTTCCTGGTGATGCAACCCTATCACAGATCTCCATTGAGTTCCTGGTGATGCAACCCTATCACAGATCTCCATTGAGTCCCTGGTGATGGAACCCTATCACAGATCTCCATTGAGTTCCTGGTGATGCAACCCTATCACAGATCTCCATTGAGTTCCTGGTGATGCAACCCTATCACAGATCTCCATTGAGTTCCTGGTGATGCAACCCTATCACAGATCTCCATTGAGTTCCTGGTGATGCAACCCTATCACAGATCTCCATTGAGTTCCTGGTGATGCAACACTATCACAGATCTCCATTGAGTTCCTGGTGATGCAACCCTATCACAGATCTCCATTGAGTTCCTGGTGATGCAACCCTATCACAGATCTCCATTGAGTTCCTGGTGATGCAACCCTATCACAGATCTCCATTGGCTATGAACTCAACACAATTCTCCCTGAACACAATGGAGACAGACGAGAGCTGGAGCTGCAAGCAGCCCGGAGGACGACACAATACATTGGGTTACTGTTATTTGGCAACAAGTGATAAGCAAAATGATTTTCCTAACAGCAAGAAGTGTAAGCGTTCTCAGTGTTGCCAGACGTGGTTGATCAACTGCTGTTTTCCGAACAGCGAAAGTCTGCAAACTTTCAGAGTGTTGCCAAAGCGTTTGTGTAATGTTACAGTTTAGATAAGTGTCCACACAACCCAAGCAATCCTAATATTCTGATAAACGAGTCCCATTGTGTAAATCGTGAGCAGCAAAATGTTTTCATATTACAGAAATCTTCTGCGTGAGCAATTATTTTCAATAATTTCAGTATTTAATAAACTTTCAGTAGCTTGAGCAGACAATCAAATCCTTGTTAAAGTTTGTATGCGCTTTTCATAAGCACAAAACAAGTCATAAAAACCTTAAATCCATGGTATATTGATACAGCAGGGCCAATGAGGGTAGACAATAAGCACGATAATGTCAGTACAAGTACAAGATACAGGAATGTGAGAGAAAAGGCTGTCTAAGGGACAAGAAGACAAGAGAAGGGGAAAGATGAGATAGAAGAGAGAGAAAGAGATGCTATGGATGCTATGGACAAGGCGGAGAGGAAAGATAGAGGAGACAGGAGGAGAGGAGGGAGGAGAGGAGGGAGGAGAGGAGGGAGGAGAAGAGTGAGGAGAAGAGTGAGGAGAAGAGTGAGGAGAAGAGTGAGGAGAAGAGTGAAGAGAGGAGGGAGGAGAGGAGGGAGGAGGGGAGGGAGGAGAGGAGGCAGGAGGGGAGGGAGCAGAAGAGTGAGGAGAAGAGGAAGGAGAGGGGTAAGGAGAGGAGGGAGAAGAGGATTGAGGAGGGGAGGGAGGAGAGGAGGCAGGAGGGGAGTGAGGAGAGGAGTGAGGAGAGGAGTGAGGAGAGGAGTGAGGAGGGGAGGGAGGAGAGCAGCACCAGGGTGATAGATGATGATGATGATGCTCTCTTATCCTGAAGAGAGAGTGGGTGTCCCAAATGGAACCCTAGTACCTTTACAGTGCACTAGGTCGGACCAGGGCCCATAGGGCTCTGAATAGGGAGTCATTTGGGACACACACAGATAGTCCTCATCACAGCCTGGGGAGATAGAGAAGACAGGAGCAGAAATTAGATGGGAAGAGAAAAGGACAGGGGATGAGAGGGATGAACAGATGGGAAGAGAAGTCAATGAGGAATCCTTAGAGCCTGCAGAGAGATAGCTTTTATCACTGTCAGGGATACAGAGAAGACAGAAGAAAACAAAGAGAGGAGACAGAAGATGAAGGGGTGATGGAATAGAGAGCGGGAAGGCGTAAAAAGAGGGGAGGAGAGAGACAAGGAGAGAGGAGAGAAGAGAGAGGGGAGAAGAGAGAGGGGAGAAGAGAGAGGGGAGGTGAGGTGAGAGAGACAAGGAGAGATGAGAGAAGAGAGAGGGGAGAAGAGAGAGGGGGTAGAGAGAGGGGAGAAGAGAGAGGGGGTAGAGAGGGGAGAAGAGAGAGGAGAGAAGAGAGAGGAGAGAAGAGAGAGGGGAGACGAGAGAGGGGAGGTGAGAGAGGGGAGGTGAGAGAGAGGGAAGAGAGGGGAGAAGAGAGAGCGGAGACGAGAGAGGGGAGACGAGAGAGGGGGAAGAGAGAGGGAAGAGAGAGGGGAGGTGAGAGAGGGGGAAGAGAGAGGGAAGAGAGAGGGGAGGTGAGAGGGAGGGAAGAGAGGGGGAAGAGAGGGGAGAAGAGAGAGGGGTGAAGAGAGAGGGGTGAAGAGAGAGGGGTGAAGAGAGAGGGGGAAGAGAGAGGGAAGAGAGAGGGGAGGTGAGAGAGAGGGAAGAGAGAGGGGAGAAGAGAGAGGGGAGGAGAGAGACAAGGAGAGATGAAAGAAGAGAGAGGGGGTAGAGAGAGGGGAGAAGAGAGATGAGAGAAGAGAGAGGGGAGAAGAGAGAGGGGAGAAGAGAGGGGAGAAGAGAGAGGGGAGGGGAGAGAGGGGAGAAGAGAGAGGGGAGAAGAGAGAGGGGAGGAGAGAGACAAGGAGAGATGAGAGAAGAGAGAGGGGAGAAGAGAGAGGGGGTAGAGAGAGGGTAGAAGAGAGATGAGAGAAGAGAGAGGAGAGAAGGGAGAAGAGAGAGGAGAGGAGAGAGGAGAGTGAGGAGAGAGGGGAAGTGAGAGAGGGAAGTGAGAGAGGGGAAGAGAGAGTGGAGGTGAGCGAGAGGGAAGAGAGAGGGGAGAAGAGAGAGGAGAGAAGAGAGAGGAGTGAAGAGAGAGGGGAAGTGAGAGAGAGGGAAGAGAGGGGAGGTGTGAGAGAGGGAAGAGAGAGGGGAGAAGAGAGTGGAGAGAAGAGAGAGGGGAAGTGAGAGAGAGGGGAAGTGAGAGAGAGGGGAAGTGAGAGAGAGGGGAAGTGAGAGAGAGGGGAAGTGAGAGAGAGGGGAAGTGAGAGAGAAGAGAGGGGAAGTGAGAGAGGGAAGTGAGAGAGAGGGGAAGAGAGAGGGGAGGTGAGCGAGAGGGGAGAAGAGAGAGGGGGTAGAGAGGGGAGAATAGAGAGAGGGAAGAGAGAGAGGGAAGAGAGAGAGGAGAGAAGAGAGAGGAGAGAAGAGAGAGCTGGAAGAGAGAGGGGAGACGAGAGAGGGGAGACGAGAGAGGGGAGACGAGAGAGGGGAGGTGAGAGAGGGGAGGAGAGAGACAAGGAGAGATGAGAGAAGAGAGAGGGGGTAGAGAGAGGAGAGAAGAGAGAGGGGAGAAGAGAGAGGGGAGAAGAGAGAGGAGAGAAGGGAGAAGAGAGAGGAGAGGAGAGAGGAGAGTGAGGAGAGAGGGGAAGTGAGAGAGGGAAGTGAGAGAGAGGGGAAGAGAGAGTGGAGGTGAGCGAGAGGGAAGAGAGAGGGGAGAAGAGAGAGGAGAGAAGAGAGAGGAGAGAAGAGAGAGGAGTGAAGAGAGAGGGGAAGTGAGAGAGAGGGAAGAGAGGGGAGGTGTGAGAGAGGGAAGAGAGAGGGGAGAAGAGAGTGGAGAGAAGAGAGAGGGGAAGTGAGAGAGAGGGGAAGTGAGAGAGAGGGGAAGTGAGAGAGAGGGAAGAGAGAGGAGAGAGGGGAAGTGAGAGAGGGAAGTGAGAGAGAGGGGAAGAGAGAGGGGAGGTGAGCGAGAGGGAAGAGAGAGGGGAGAAGAGAGAGGGGGTAGAGAGGGGAGAATAGAGAGAGGGAAGAGAGAGAGGAGAGAAGAGAGAGGAGAGAAGAGAGAGGAGAGAAGAGAGAGCTGGAAGAGAGAGGGGAGACGAGAGAGGGGAGACGAGAGAGGGGAGACGAGAGAGGGGAGACGAGAGAGGGGAGGTGAGAGAGGGGAGGAGAGAGACAAGGAGAGATGAGAGAAGAGAGAGGGGGTAGAGAGAGGAGAGAAGAGAGAGGGGAGAAGAGAGAGGAGAGAAGGGAGAAGAGAGAGGAGAGGAGAGAGGAGAGTGAGGAGAGAGGGGAAGTGAGAGAGGGAAGAGAGAGAGGGAAGAGAGAGAGGAGAGAAGAGAGAGGAGAGAAGAGAGAGCTGGAAGAGAGAGGGGAGACGAGAGAGGGGAGACGAGAGAGGGGAGACGAGAGAGGGGAGACGAGAGAGGGGAGGTGAGAGAGGGGAGGAGAGAGACAAGGAGAGATGAGAGAAGAGAGAGGGGGTAGAGAGAGGAGAGAAGAGAGAGGGGAGAAGAGAGAGGAGAGAAGGGAGAAGAGAGAGGAGAGGAGAGAGGAGAGTGAGGAGAGAGGGGAAGTGAGAGAGAGGGGAAGAGAGAGTGGAGGTGAGCGAGAGGGAAGAGAGAGGGGAGAAGAGAGAGGAGAGAAGAGAGAGGAGAGAAGAGAGAGGAGAAGTGAGAGAGAGGGAAGAGAGGGGAGGTGTGAGAGAGGGAAGAGAGAGGGGAGAAGAGAGTGTAGAGAAGAGAGAGGGGAAGTGAGAGAGAGGGGAAGTGAGAGAGAGGGGAAGTGAGAGAGAGGGGAGAGAGAGAGGGAAGTGAGAGAGAGGGGAAGTGAGAGAGGGAAGTGAGAGAGAGGGGAAGAGAGAGGGGAGGTGAGCGAGAGGGAAGAGAGAGGGGAGAAGAGAGAGGGGAGAAGAGAGAGGGGGTAGAGAGGAGTGAAGAGAGAGGGGAAGTGAGAGAGAGGGAAGAGGGGAGGTGTGAGAAAAGGAAGAGAGAGATAGGGAAGAGAGAGAGGGGAGAAGAGAGAGGGGAGAAGAGAAGAGAGAGGGGAAGTGAGAGAGAGGGGAAGTGAGAGAGGAGAGAAGAGAGAGGGAAGAGAGAGAGGAGAACAGTGTCAGGATGAGAAAATAGATATCAGGATTAAGAGCTGCAATATCGTTCCATGAACAAGGCCCTTAAATAGAGAGACGATAACTCAAGGATATCCACCCACCCACCCACACACACACACACACACTACAGTTCCAGTTGTTCAAAACTGGCTTAGAGCCAGTGGTAGCGTGAGAGATAGTAGGTATACACTACATGGCCAAAAGTATGTGGACACCACTTCACACCCGTTGCTGACCGGTGTATAAAATCGAGCACACAGCCATGCAATCACCATAGACAAACATTGGCAGAATAATGGCCTGTACTGATGATGGAATGGTGTGTGTGTGTGTGTGTTACCTGTACCACTGCTGATGGTCTGCTGCCTGCACTTCTTGAAGTGAAAGCGTTTGATGGCGACTGGTTGGCCACGGTAACAGGCTCTATAGATGATAGTTCCACTGCCCCCCTGGCCCAGGATATCACTCTCCTCCTCACTACACTCCAACTGGGCCTTCTCTAGGAACAACCTACACACACACACACACACAGTATTATGTTATGCACGTCACACACACACAAACATTATAAACACACTCCAGCTGGTTCTTCTACAGAAACAACCAATATAACATAAACACCATACAGAACATGATACTATGTATACCTCATACAGAACATGATACTATGTATACCTCATAGAGTACATGATACTATGTGTACCTCAGAGTATATGATACTATGTATACCTCATAGTGTACATGATACTATGTATACCTCATAGAGTACATGATACTATGTATACATGACACTATGTATACCACATAGAGTACATGACTCTATGTATACCTCAGAGTACATGATACTATGTACACCTCATAGAGTACATGATACTATGTACACCTCATAGAGTACATGATAATATGTACACCTCATAGAGTACATGATACTATGTATACCTCATAGAGTACATGATACTATGTATACCTCATAGAGTACATGGTACTATGTATACCTCATACAGAACATGATACTATGTATAGAGTACACACAAAGCCTCACTATCCATCACTAATGTAATTTTCATCTTTCAGCATTTATTTTTATTTAACCTTTATTTAACTACAGTAGGCATGTCAGTTAAGAACAAATTGTTATCAACAATGACGGCCTCCCAAAAGGCCTCCTGCGGGAAAGGGGGCTGGGATTACTAATAAAAAGATAGCACAAAACACACGACACCACAACAAAACATAAAGAGAGACCTATAAGACAACAAAATTGCACGGCAGCAACACATGACAACACAGCATGGTAGCAACACAACATGACAACAACATGGTAGCAACACAACATGGCAGCAACATGGTAGTAGTACAACATGGTAGCAGCACAAAACATGGTACAAACATTTTAGGGCACAGACAACAGCACAAAGGGCAAGAAGGTAGAGACTACAATGCATCATGCGAAGCAGCCACAATTGTCAGTAAGAGTGTCCATTATTGTATCTTTGAATGAAGAGATGGAGATAAAACTGTCCAGTTTGAGTGTTTTTTGCAGCTCGTTCCAGTCGCTAGCTGCAGCGAACTGAAAAGACGAGCGACCCAGGGATGTGTGTGCTTTGGGGCCCTCTAACAGAATGTGACTGGCAGAATGGGTGTTGTATGTGGAGGATGAGGGCTGCAGTAGGTATCTCAGATAGCGGGAGTGAGGCCTAAGAGGGTTTTATAAATAAGCATCAACCAGTGGGTCTTGCGACGGATATACAGAGATGACCAGTGTACAGTTGAGTATAGAGTGCAGTGATGTGTCCTATAAGGAGCGTTGGTGGCAAATCTGATGGCCGAATGGTAAAGAGCATCTAACCGCTGAGAGCAACCTTACCTGCTGATCTATAAATTATGTCTCCGTAATCTAGCATGGGTAGGATGGTCATCTGAATCAGGGTTAGTTTGGCAGCTGGGGTGAATGAGGAGCGATTACGATAGAGGAAACCAAGTCTAGATTTAACCTTATCCTGCAGATTTGATATGTGCTGAGAGAAGGACAGTGTACTGTCTAGCTATACTCTCAAGTACTTGTATGAGGTGACTACCTCAAGTTCTAAACCCTTAGAGGTATTGATCACACCGGTGGGGAGAGGGGCATTCTTCTTACCAAACCACATGACCTTTGTTTTGGAGGTGTTCAGAACAAGGTTAAGGGTAGAGGAAGCTTGTTGGACACTAAGAAAGCTTTGTTGTAGAGCGTTTAACACAACATCCGGGGAGGGGCCAGCTGAGTATAAGACTGTATCATCTGCATATAAATGGATGAGAGAGCTTCCTACTGCCTGAACTATATTGTTGATGTAAATTGAGAAGAGCGTGGGGCCTAGGATCGAGCCTTGGGGTACTCCCTTGTGTTCTGCCAGTCACATTCTGTTAAAGGTCCCCAAAGCACACACATCCCTGGGTCGCTCCTCTTTAAATAAAGGTTAAATAAAAAAAGAAACTCCCTTGGTGACAGGCAGTGGCTGAGACAGCAGATGTTCTGACTTTATGCACTGCACTCTTTGAGAGAGGTAGTTAGCAAACCAGGCCAAAGACACCTCAGAGACACCAATAATCCTTAGCCGGCCCACAAGAACGGAATGGTCTACCGTATAATTTTTGGGGGCCAAGTCAATAAAAATAGCAGCACAACATTGCTTAGAATCACAGCCAATAGTGACATAATTTAGGACCTTTAAGGATGCAGTGACACATCCATAACCTGAGCGGAAACCTGATTGCATACCAGAGAGAATACTATAGACATCAAGAAAGCCAGTCAGTTGATTATTGACACGTTTTTCCAACACTTTTGATAAACAGGGCAAATAGAAATAGGCCTATAACAGTTAGGATCAGTTTGATCGCCCCCTTTAAATAAAGGACGAACCGTGGCTGCCTTCCAAGCACTGGGAACCTCCCCAGAGAGGAGAGACAGGTTCAAAGGTCAGAGATAGGCTTGGTGATGATAGGGGCTGCAACCTTAAAGAAGAAAGAATCTAAAACATCTGACCCAGATGTTCTTTGGGGTCCAGTTTAAGGAGCTCCTTTAACACCTTAGACTCAGTGACCGACTGCAGGAAGAAACTTTGTAGCGGGGCAGGGGAAAAAGAGGGAGGAGCATCGGGACTAGTCGCATTAGAAGGGGTGGTAGATGAGGAAATGTTGGACAGGCAAGGAGGCATGGCTGAGTCAAATAGGAATCCTGACTTAATGAAGTGGTGATTAAAGAGCTCAGCCATGTGCTTCTTATCATAACAACCCCATCATCAACATTAAGGGACATGGGCAGCTGTGAGGAGGAGGGTTTATTCTCCAGGTCTTTATCCGTTTTCCATAACTTCTCATGATTAGACCCACAGAGAGAACTGCTCCTTAAAGTAACTGACTTTGGTCTTCCGGATAGCCTGAGTGCACTTATTTCTCATTTGCCTGAACGAGAGCCAGTCAATCTGAGTATGTGTGTGCAGAGCCTTTCGCCAAATGCAAATCTTGTGGTGGAATAACTCTGCCAGATCACGGTCGAACCAGGGGCTGAACCTGTTTTTAATTCTCATTTTCTTTATGTGGGCGTGTTTGTTACCAACACCAGTGAAAAATATCCAAAAAGAAGGTCAAATTTACAGAGACCATGTCATGAAGGAAGGCTTGCTCAATAAATGTTTTTAACATGCTACCTCCTTGATCCCAACCTCAACTCTACCTCCTGGACATCAACACATGCACCATACATTACTACAGTTACCTCCCTGATCCCAACCTCAACTCTACCTCCTGGACATCAACACATGCACCATACATTACTACAGCTACCTCCCTGATCCCAACCTCAACTCTACCTCCTGGACGTCAACACATGCACCATACATTACTACAGCTACCTCCCTGATCCCATCTCAACTCTACCTCCTGGACGTCATCACATGCACCATACATTACTACAGCTACCTCCCTGATCCCAACCTCAACTCTACCTCCTGGACATCAACACATGCACCATACATTACTACAGCTACCTCCCTGATCCCAACCTCAACTCTACCTCCTGGACATCAACACATGCACCATACATTACTACAGCTACCTCCCTGATCCCATCTCAGCTCTACCTCCTGGACGTCAACACATGCACCATACATTACTACAGCTACCTCCCTGATCCCAACCTCAACTCTACCTCCTGGACGTCATCACATGCACCATACATTACTACAGCTACCTCCCTGATCCCAACCTCAACTCTACCTCCTGGACATCAACACATGCACCATACATTACTACAGCTACCTCCCTGATCCCAACCTCAACTCTACCTCCTGGACATCAACACATGCACCATACATTACTACAGTTACCTCCCTGATCCCAACCTCAACTCTACCTCCTGGACATCAACACATGCACCATACATTACTACAGCTACCTCCCTGATCCCAACCTCAACTCTACCTCCTGGACGTCAACACATGCACCATACATTACTACAGCTACCTCCCTGATCCCATCTCAACTCTACCTCCTGGACGTCATCACATGCACCATACATTACTACAGCTACCTCCCTGATCCCAACCTCAACTCTACCTCCTGGACATCAACACATGCACCATACATTACTACAGCTACCTCCCTGATCCCAACCTCAACTCTACCTCCTGGACATCAACACATGCACCATACATTACTACAGCTACCTCCCTGATCCCATCTCAGCTCTACCTCCTGGACGTCAACACATGCACCATACATTACTACAGCTACCTCCCTGATCCCAACCTCAACTCTACCTCCTGGACGTCATCACATGCACCATACATTACTACAGCTACCTCCCTGATCCCAACCTCAACTCTACCTCCTGGACATCAACACATGCACCATACATTACTACAGCTACCTCCCTGATCCCAACCTCAACTCTACCTCCTGGACATCAACACATGCACCATACATTACTACAGCTACCTCCCTGATCCCATCTCAGCTCTACCTCCTGGACGTCAACACATGCACCATACATTACTACAGCTACCTCCCTGATCCCAACCTCAACTCTACCTCCTGGACATCAACACATGCACCATACATTACTACAGCTACCTCCCTGATCCCATCTCAGCTCTACCTCCTGGACGTCAACACATGCACCATACATTACTACAGCTACCTCCCTGATCCCATCTCAACTCTACCTCCTGGACGTCATCACATAAACCATACATTACTACAGCTACCTCCCTGATCCCAACCTCAACTCTACCTCCTGGACATCAACACATGCACCATACATTACTACAGCTACCTCCCTGATCCCAACCTCAACTCTACCTCCTGGACATCAACACATGCACCATACATTACTACAGCTACCTCCCTGATCCCATCTCAGCTCTACCTCCTGGACGTCAACACATGCACCATACATTACTACAGCTACCTCCCTGATCCCAACCTCAACTCTACCTCCTGGACATCAACATATGCACCATACATTACTACAGTTACCTCCCTGATCCCAACCTCAACTCTACCTCCTGTACATCAACACATGCACCATACATTACTACAGCTACCTCCCTGATCCAAACCTCAACTCTACCTCCTGGACGTCAACACATGCACCATACATTACTACAGCTACCTCCCTGATCCCAACCTCAACTCTACCTCCTGGACGTAAACACATGCACCATACATTACTACAGCTACCTCCCTGATCCCAACCTCAACTCTACCTCCTGGACGTCAACACATGCACCATACATTACTACAGCTACCTCCCTGATCCCAACCTCAACTCTACCTCCTGGACATCAACACATGCACCATACATTACTACAGCTACCTCCCTGATCCAAACCTCAACTCTACCTCCTGGACATCAACACATGCACCATACATTACTACAGCTACCTCCCTGATCCCAACCTCAACTCTACCTCCTGGACATCAACACATGCACCATACATTACTACAGCTACCTCCCTGATCCCAACCTCAACTCTACCTCCTGGACATCAACACATGCACCATACATTACTATAGCTACCTCCCTGATCCAAACCTCAACTCTACCTCCTGGACATCAACACATGCACCATACATTACTACAGTTACCTCCCTGATCCCAACCTCAACTCTACCTCCTTGACGTCAACACATGCACCATACATTACTACAGCTACCTCCCTGATCCCAATCTCAACTCTACCTCCTGGACATCAACACATGCACCATACATTACTACAGCTACCTCCCTGATCCCAACCTCAACTCTACCTCCTGGACATCAACACATGCACCATACATTACTACAGCTACCTCCCTGATCCCAACCTCAACTCTACCTCCTGGACATCAACACATGCACCATACATTACTACAGCTGCCTCCCTGATCCCAACCTCAACACTACCTCCTGGACATCAACACATGCACCATACATTACTACAGCTACCTCCCTGATCCCAACCTCAACTCTACCTCCTGGACATCAACACATGCACCATACATTACTACAGCTACCTCCCTGATCCCAACCACAACTCTACCTCCTGGACATCAACACATGCACCATACATTACTACAGCTACCTCCCTGATCCAAACCTCAACTCTACCTCATGGACGTCAACACATGCACCATACATTACTACAGCTACCTCCCTGATCCCAACCTCAACTCTACCTCCTGGACATCAACACATGCACCATACATTACTACAGCTACCTCCCTGATCCCAACCTCAACTCTACCTCCTGGACATCAACACATGCACCATACATTACTACAGCTACCTCCCTGATCCCAACCTCAACTCTACCTCCTGTACATCAACACATGCACCATACATTACTACAGCTACCTCCCTGATCCCAACCTCAACTCTACCTCCTGGACATCAACACATGCACCATACATTACTACAGCTACCTCCCTGATCCAAACCTCAACTCTACCTCATGGACGTCAACACATGCACCATACATTACTACAGCTACCTCCCTGATCCCAACCTCAACTCTACCTCCTGGACATCAACACATGCACCATACATTACTACAGCTACCTCCCTGATCCCAACCTCAACTCTACCTCCTGGACATCAACACATGCACCATACATTACTACAGCTACCTCCCTGATCCCAACCTCAACTCTACCTCCTGTACATCAACACATGCACCATACATTACTACAGCTACCTCCCTGATCCCAACCTCAACTCTACCTCCTGGACATCAACACATGCACCATACATTACTACAGCTACCTCCCTGATCCAAACCTCAACTCTACCTCCTGGACATCAACACATGCACCATACATTACTACAGCTACCTCCCTGATCCCAACCTCAACTCTACCTCCTGGACATCAACACATGCACCATACATTACTACAGCTACCTCCCTGATCCCAACCTCAACTCTACCTCCTGGACATCAACACATGCACCATACATTACTACAGCTACCTCCCTGATCCAAACCTCAACTCTACCTCCTGGACATCAACACATGCACCATACATTACTACAGTTACCTCCCTGATCCCAACCTCAACTCTACCTCCTGGACATCAACACATGCACCATACATTACTACAGCTACCTCCCTGATCCCAACCTCAACTCTACCTCCTGGACATCAACACATGCACCATACATTACTACAGCTACCTCCCTGATCCCAACCTCAACTCTACCTCCTGGACATCAACACATGCACCATACATTACTACAGCTACCTCCCTGATCCAAACCTCAACTCTACCTCCTGGACATCAACACATGCACCATACATTACTACAGCTACCTCCCTGATCCCAACCTCAACTCTACCTCCTGGACATCAACACATGCACCATACATTACTACAGCTACCTCCCTGATCCCAACCTCAACTCTACCTCCTGGACGTCAACACATGCACCATACATTACTACAGCTACCTCCCTGATCCCAACCTCAACTCTACCTCCTGGACGTCAAAACATGCACCATACATTACTACAGCTACCTCCCTGATCCCAACCTCAACTCTACCTCCTGGACATCAACACATGCACCATACATAACTACAGCTACCTCCCTGATCCCAACCTCAGCTCTACCTCCTGGACGTCAACACATGCACCATACATTACTACAGCTACCTCCCTGATCCCAACCTCAACTCTACCTCCTGGACATCAACACATGCACCATACATTACTACAGCTACCTCCCTGATCCCAACCTCAACTCTACCTCCTGGACATCAACACATGCACCATACATTACTACAGCTACCTCCCTGATCCCAACCTCAACTCTACCTCCTGGACGTCATAGGGAAGAGAGTGCCATTTGGGACACAAGCCCAAGTCTTTCATGTGAGATTTTAATGTAGAGCTCTACGTCAACAAACCGGCACAACCGCTTAAATGAGCATAGAACAAAAAGCCTTGGTCAGCTGCCAATCTTAACTGCTCAGAGTTGACCATCTATCCTGGAGCTGACTTCCTGCTAGGGTCCATATGTGAATGTAAGGCTGGGGAAACATTATTCAGGGTCAATTTAATCTCAAACATGCTTTAAATTGCATTTCAGCAGAGTCACACAGCAGTGTTTGAGCTCGTTCCTGTGTGTGTATGTTCTGTGTGTCCATGTTTGCATGCACGTTCCTGTGTGTGTGTGTGTGTGTGTCTACATAGCTGTGGTGTTAGCTGATGTCAACTTGTGGCACCAGTGTTTGAGGAAGTGATTATTTAGTCAATATCTCTCTTGTCTTACAGCAGCACTAAAAATGTGTTGCCTGATATCAGAAATATTTGGGAGTGATTGTTGCCCCATGAACAGTAAATACGACAGCGGCCTGTAGTATTTCACAGAGATATACTTGTGTAATCAACCCTCAAGCACTGTGTGTGTGTGTGTGTGTGTGTGTGTGTGTGTGTGTGTGTGTGTGTGTGTGTGTGTGTGTGTGTGTGTGTGTGTGTGTGTGTGTGTGTGTGTGTGTGTGTGTGTGTGTGTGTTTAACCTTAAGGGTAAACAATACATCAACGGATGCAGTCACTGTTGAGAAATCAACTGAAACTCATTACGCAGCCAAACCCTTGAAGAGCTGTGTGTGTG
Source organism: Salvelinus fontinalis (assembly GCF_029448725.1). NCBI lineage: Eukaryota > Metazoa > Chordata > Actinopteri > Salmoniformes > Salmonidae > Salvelinus > Salvelinus fontinalis. Next base: position 22,183 of record NW_026601515.1, read on the forward strand.
TGTGTGTGTGTGTGTGTGTGTGTGTGTGTGTGTGTGTGTGTGTGTGTGTGTGTGTGTGTGTGTGTGTGTGTGTGTGTGTGTGTGTGGTGTGTGTGTGGTGTGTGTGTGTGTGTGTGAGCGTGCGCAGGATTGCTGTACCTCTGTATGCGAGTGTGTGTGTACAGAGTATCTATGCCTGCATTGTGTTCCATACTGTACATGTCACGGTCCTGTCAGTGAGGAGCCTAAGGAGACTCCTAGACTCCTATCAACACAGCAGGAAACCACAAGGCCCTGTACTACACATTACTACAGGAGGACACCAGAACCACAAGGTCCTGTACTACACATTACTACAGGAGGACACCAGAACCACAAGGCCCTGTACTACACATTACTACAGGAGGACACCAGAACCACAAGGGCCTGTACTACACATTACTACAGGAGGACACCAGAACCACAAGGCCCTGTACTACACATTACTACAGGAGGACACCAGAACCACAAGGCCCTGTACTACACATTACTACAGGAGGACACCAGAACCACAAGGTCATGTACTACACATTACTACAGGAGGACACCAGAACCACAAGGCCCTGTACTACACATTACTACAGGAGGACACCAGAACCACAAGGCCCTGTACTACACATTACTACAGGAGGACACCAGAACCACAAGGCCCTGTACTACACATTACTACAGGAGGACACAGGAGGACCCATAGTGCTCTACCTCTGACCAGGCATTAAGTGAGTGAAACAAATGAACAATCAACCAAACAAATGTTTTCTCCCAGTTCAAGGGCAATCTTTTGTTGTCCCTATTGACTAAATAGAGCCATCTATTCCGGTTATAACCAAATGCTCAGCCTGAGTGTGGGTGACAGGTGAAGGGTCAAACGTGACAGATGATGGGCCAAAGGTTAGGGATAAGAGGTTTGTGGTTCAGAGGGTGTGTGTGTGTGCGAGCGCACGTTTGATAGCATGTTGGAGAGAATCGGTTCTAGCAAAGCTCTGCACAAAATGACTGATCTACAAATCATCAGGCATCCTAACTTCAACTTGAGAATACATTTAAACTAGTCTCCCATTGACGTCAATGCATGACTAAGAGAAAATGTGACTTAAGTGAAAGACATGATTCACCTCTATGTGAAGAGGATTAGCCCATCTGTGCCGTGCCTTCCTCAGGCTCATCGCCTTGTTACACTGAGTCTGGCTGAGTCTGCCATTGGATTTGATAATGATGGAAACTCCCTCCAGACAATAGTAACACCAATCCTTATATGTCCATGACGGGTAGAGCAAGTGCACACTTCAGGAGAAGGGATGAGAATTGGGATACAGCATCTATACTGGGGGGGACAGCCGCGCAGCGCTAATAGGTCAACAGGTCAGGGGTTAGAGGTCAAGGGTCAGGGTGAAAGGTGAGAGGTTACCGTGAGGGGAAGTCGGTCATGAAAAGCTCTGGGACCAGCTCCTGAAGGGGGACAGGCTGGTCGGGGTGCTGGGGACACACTATGTACTCCTGGCCCATGGCAGCGATCACACAGTCCTCCATGTTGAAGAAGTGCCCTCCTCTTCCTCCCCCTTTTTCTCTGCCTAGCGGTGGGATAATCAGACCAAAAGATAAAGTTGACTTCAGAGTGCAAACTCTGTTTCACAGCAGTCCCATTACAAAAACAATATTATTGTCACGTTCCTGACCTATTTATGTTAGTTTGTTATGTGTGTTAGTTGGTCAGGACGTGAGGTTGGGTGGGCATTCTATGTTTTCTGTTTCTGTGTTGGTTTTGGGTTGCCTGGTATGGCTCTTAATTAGAGGCAGGTGTTTGGCGTTCCTCTAATTAAGAGTCATATTTAGGTAGGCGTTGTCACAGTGTTCGTTGTGGGTGATTGTCTTCCGTGTCTGTGTAATTGTTTGCACCATACGGGACTGTTACGGTTTGTTCGGTTTGTGTAGTCTAATTGTCCTATTCGTGCGTTCTTCTTGTTTTATGTAAGTTCGTCGTATAGGTCTGTCTACACCGTTTTGTTGTTTTGTTAGTTTATACAAGTTTGTGTCTTTGTTAAATAAATATGTGTTCAAACTTCGCTGCGCCTTGGTTCCCTCAATACTCCTCCTCTTCCGAAGATGAAGAGGAGGAGGAATGCCGTTACAGAATCACCCACCAATCCAGAGCCAAGCAGCGGAGTAAACGGAGTAAGGGACAGGAAAAGAAGGAGGAATGGACTTGGGACGATATATTGGACGGGAAAGGTTGCTACACATGGGAGGAGATCCTGGCTTGTAGGGATCGCCTCCCATGGGAACAGCTGGAGGCACTGAGGAGAGCAGAGGCTACCGGAGAGAGGAACCGGAGTTATGAGGGAACGAGTCTGGCACGGAAGCCCAAAAAGCCCGTAAGTAACACCCAAACATTTCTTGGGGGGGAGGCTAAGAGGTAGTGGGCCAAGGGCAGGTAGGAGACCTGCGCCCACTTCCCAGGCTTACCGTGGAGAGCGGGAGTACGGGCAGGCGCCGTGTTACGCAGTAGAGCGCACGGTGTCTCCTGTACGAGTGCATAGGCCAGTGCGGGTTATTCCACCTCCCCGCACTGGTAGGGCTAGATTGGGTATTGAGCCAGGTGTCATGAGGCCGGCTCAACGCGTCTGGTCTCCAGTGCGTCTCCTCGGGCCGGCATACATGGCACCTGCCTTACGCATGGTTTCCCCGGTTCGCCTACATAGGCCGGTGCGGGTTATTCCACCTCCCCGCACTGGTCGGGTGACCGGGAGCATTCAACCAGGTAAGGTTGGGCAGGCTCAATGCTCAAGAGTGCCAGTACGCCTCCACGGTCCGGTATTTCCGGCGCCACCTCCCCGCCCCAGCCTAGTACCTACAGTGCCTACACTACGCACTAGGCTACCAGTGCGTCTCCTGAGCCCAGTTCCTCCTCCACGCACTCTCCTTGTAGTGCGGGTATCCAGTTCGGTGCCTCCAGTTTCGGCACCACGCACTAAGCCTACTGTGCGTCTCCAGAGCCCTGTACACACTGTTTCTTCTCCCCCTACTAATCCTGATGTGCTTGTCCTCAGCCCGGTGTTATCAGTGCCGGTACCACGCACCAGGTATAGAGTGGGCTTTGAGAGTACAGTGTGCCCTGTCCCTGCTCCCCGCACTAGTATGAAGGTGCGTGTCCTTAGCCCGGTGCCTCCAGTTCCGGCACCACGCACCAGGTCTACAGTGCGCCTTATCCGGCCAGAGCCATCCGTCTCACCAGCTCCATCTGAGCCATCCGTCTCCCCAGCGCCATCTGAGCCATCCGTCTCCCCAGCGCCATCTGAGCCATCCGTCTCCCCAGCGCCGTCTGAGCCATCCGTCTGCAATGAGCCTGCAAAGCCGCCCGTCTGCCATGAGCCTGCAAAGCCGCCCGTCTGCCATGAGCCTACAGAGCCGTCCGCCAGACAGGAGCCGCTAGAGCCGCCCGCCAGACAGGAGCCGCTAGAGCCGCCCGTCAGACAGGATCTGCCAGAGCCGCCAACCAGACAGGATCTGCCAGAGCCGCCAACCAGACAGGATCTGCCAGAGCCGCCAACCAGACAGGATCTGCCAGAGCCGCCAACCAGACAGGATCTGCCAGAGCCGCCAGCCAGCCATGAGCGTCGAGAGCCGCCAGCCAGCCATGAGCGTCGAGAGCCGTCAGCCTGCCATGAGCGTCGAGAGCCGTCAGCCTGCCATGAGCGTCGAGAGCCGTCAGCCTGCCATGAGCGTCGAGAGCCGTCAGCCTGCCATGAGCGTCGAGAGCCGTCAGCCTGCCATGAGCGTCGAGAGCCGTCAGCCTGCCATGAGCGTCGAGAGCCGTCAGCCTGCCATGAGCGTCGAGAGCCGTCAGCCAGCCATGAGCGTCGAGAGCCGTCAGCCAGCCATGAGCGTCGAGAGCCGTCAGCCTGCCATGAGCGTCCAGATTCGTCAGTCAGCCAGGAGCTGCCCTTCAGCCAGAAATGGCTATATACCCAGAACTGCCCCTCAGTCCAGAGCTGTCTCTCTGTCCGGAGCTGCCTTTCAGTCCGGAGTTGCCCCTCTATTATGATCTCCCTCTCTATCTTGATCTACCTCTTTATTCTTATCTATCCCTCTGTCTTGATTTATTCCTCTGTCCCGGTGCTGTCCCTGTCATGGATGTTACAAAGAGGATTTTGTGGGATATGGGTGGACATTTTTAGGGGTAGATGGAGGTTGGGATTGACTATGGTGGGGTGGGGACCTCGCCCGGAGCCTGAGCCACCACCGTGGTTAGATGCCCACCCAGACCCTCCCCTAGACTTTGTGCTGGTGCGCCCGGAGTTCGCACCTTATGGGGGGGGTTATGTCACGTTCCTGACCTATTTATGTTAGTTTGTTATGTGTGTTAGTTGGTCAGGACGTGAGGTTGGGTGGGCATTCTATGTTTTCTGTTTCTGTGTTGGTTTTGGGTTGCCTGGTATGGCTCTTAATTAGAGGCAGGTGTTTGGCGTTCCTCTAATTAAGAGTCATATTTAGGTAGGCGTTGTCACAGTGTTCGTTGTGGGTGATTGTCTTCCGTGTCTGTGTAATTGTTTGCACCATACGGGACTGTTACGGTTTGTTCGGTTTGTGTAGTCTAATTGTCCTATTCGTGCGTTCTTCTTGTTTTATGTAAGTTCGTCGTATAGGTCTGTCTACACCGTTTTGTTGTTTTGTTAGTTTATACAAGTTCGTGTCTTTGTTAAATAAATATGTGTTCAAACTTCGCTGCGCCTTGGTTCCCTCAATACTCCTCCTCTTCCGAAGATGAAGAGGAGGAGGAATGCCGTTACAATTATAGGTTGATTTCAAATCAAATCACATTTTATTGGTCACATACACATGGTTAGCATATGTTATTGCGAGTGTAGCGAAATGCTTGTGCTTCTAGTTCCGACAGTGCAGCAATATCTAACATGTAATCTAACAATTCCACAACAACTACCTAATACACACAAATCTAAGTAAAGGAATGGAATAAGAATATTTACATTTAAATATATGGATGAGCAATGACAGAGCTGCATAGGCAAGATGCAATAGAAGGTATCAAATACAGTATATACATATGAGATGAGCAATGTAAGATATGTAAACATTATTAAAGTGGCATTATTAAAGTGACTAGTGATCCATTTATTGAAGTGGCCAATGATTTCAAGTCTGTATGTAGGCAGCAGCCTCTCTGTGTTAGTGATGGCTGTTAAACAGTCTAATGGCCTTGAGATAGAAGCTGTTTTCCAGTCTCTCTGTCCCAGCTTTGATGCCCCTGTACTGACCTCGCCTTCTGGATGGTAGCAGGGTGAACAGGCAGTGACAGGTGGTTATTGTCCTTGATGATCTTTTTGGCCTTCCTGTGATATTGGGTGCTGTAAGTGTCCTGTAGGGCAGTGAGTTTTCCCCCAGTGTTGTGCAGACTGCACCTCCCTCTGGAGAGCCTTGAGGTTGTGGGCGGTGCAGTTGCCATGTGCCTTTACCACACTGTGTGGGTGGACCATTTCAGTTTGTCCGTGATGTGTACGTCGAGGAACTTAAAACTTTCCACCTTCTCCACTGCTGTCCCGTCGATGTGGATAGGGGGATGCTCCCTCTGCTGTTTCCTGAAGACAACGATCATCTCCTTTGTTTCATTGACGTAGAGTGAGAGGTAGTTTTCCTGACACCACACTCCGAGTGCCCTCACCTCGTCCCTGTAGGCTGTCTCGTCGTTGTTGGTAATCAAGCCTACTACTGTTGTGTCGTCTGCAAACTTGATGATTGAGTTGGAGGCGTGCATGGCCACACAGTCATGGGTGAACAGGGAATAGAGGAGGGGGCTGAGCACACACCCTTGTGGGGCCCCAGTGTTGAGGATCAGCGATGTGGAGATGTTTCCTACCTTCACCACCTGGGGGAGGCCCGTCAGGAAGTCCAGGACCCAATTGCACAGGGCGGGGTTGAGACCCAGGGCCTCAAGCTTAATAATGAGCTTAGAGGGTACTATGGTGTTAAATGCTGAGCTATTGTCAATGAACAGCATTCTTACATAGGTATTCCTTATGTCCAGATGGGATAGGGCAGTGTGATGGCGATTGCATCGTCTGTGGACCTATTGAAGTGGGTCTAGGGTGTCCGGTAAGGTGGAGGTGATATGATCCTTGACTAGTCTCTCAAAGCACTTCATGATGACAGAAGTGAGTGCTACGGGGCGATAGTCATTTAGTTCAGTTACCTTTGCTTTCTTGGGTACAGGAACAATGGTGGCTATCTTGAAGCATGTGAGTACAGCAGACTACGGACATATTCAATCTCTCCCTGTCCCAAACACACCAGCCAGCTGGTCTGCGCATGTTCTGAGAACGCGGCTAGGGATGATGTCTGGGCCAGCAGCCTTGCGAGGGTTAACACGTTTAAATGTCTTACTCACATCGGTCACGGAGAAGGAGAGCCCACAGTCCTTGGTAGTGGGTCACGTCGGTGGCACTGTATTATCCTCAAAGCGGGCAAAGAAGGTGTTTAGTTTGTCTGGAAGCAAGACATCGGTGTCCCTAGCGTGGCTGCTTTTCCTTTTGTAGTCCGTGATTGTCTGTAGACCCTGCCAGATACATCTCGTGACTGAGCCATTGAATTGCGACTCCACTTTGTCTTTATACTGACATTTCACTTGATTGATTGCCTTGCGGAGGGTATAACTACACTTTTTGTATTTGGCCATATTCCCAGTCACCTTTCCATGGTTAAATGCGGTGGTTCGCGCTTTCAGTTTTGCGCGAATTCCGCTATCTATCCAAAGTTTCTTGTTAGGGTAGGTATTAATAGTCACAGTATGCTACTATACTTCCTTATAAACTAACTCACCGAATCAGCTTATACGTCGATATTATTCTCTGAGGCTACCCAGAATATATCCCAGTCCGCATGATCAAAACAATCTTGAACCGTGGATTCCGATTGGTCAGACCAGCGTGGAATAGTCCTTAGCACGGGTACATCCTGTTTGAGTTTCTACCTATAGGACAGGAGGAGCAAAATGGAGTCGTGGTCAAATTTGTCGAAAGGAGGGCGGGGGAGGGCCTGTATGCATTGCGGAAGTTAGAGTAGCAGTGATCCAGTGTTTTTCTAGCGCGAGTGCTACAGTTAATATGTTGGTAGAATTTATGTAGCCTTGTTCTCAAATTTGCTTTGTTAAAATCCCCTGCTACAATAAATGCAGCCTCAGGATATATGGTTTCCAGTTTGCATAAAGTCCAGTGAAGTTCCTTGAGGGCCGTCGTGGTATCGGCTTAAGGGGGGATATACACGGCTGTGACCGTAACCGACGAGAATTATCTTGGGAGATTATACGGTCGGCATTTGATTGTAAGGAATTCTAGGTCAGGTGAAAAAAAGGACTTGAGTTCCTGTATGTTGTTACAATTACACCATGAGTTGTTAATCATGAAACATACACCCTTGCCCTTCTTCTTCCCGGAGAGATGTTTATTCCTGTCGACGCACAAAGATTCCAGGTGGCTGTACCAACTCCGACAGCATATCCCAAGAGAGCCATGTTTCCGTGAAACAGAGTATGTTACAATCCCTGATGTCTCTCTGGAAAGCAACTCTTGCCCTAATTTCGTATACCTAGTTATCTAGAGACTGGACATTAGCGAGTAATATACTTGGAAGCGGTGGGTGGTGTGCTCTGAAGTCTGACCTGAAGATTGCTCCGTCTACCTCTTCTCTGGTGGCGTTGTTTTGGGTTGGCCTATGGAATCAGTTCAAATGCCCTGGGTGGTTCGGACAAAGGATCCGCTTTGGGAAAGTCGTATTCCTAGTAAGTTGACGTCGCTCTGATATCCAAAAGTTATTCTCGGCTGTATGTAATAACACTTAAGATTTTCCGGGCTAACAATGTAAGAAATATTACATAAAAAACTAAATACTGCAAAGTTTCCTAAGGACTAGAAGCGAGGCAGCCCTCTGACGGCGCCATCTTGAAGGCATTTATAAAACATTATAGGTGCTCATGCATGCTTATAACAAGTAATAATACATTATAAGGGTATGCTTTCACTGAAGCAAATCAATGTCCGCATTGATTGGGTTTAATTTAAACTTTTGCAATAGCCCCTAGACATTCCATCAGAAGTTGACTGTATATTGGCCCACCCTACCTTCTCCTCCTCTTCTCCCAGCTGCAGTCCCTCTAGTTGGGGGTTCCCCCAGACCCCCAGGTCCCTGGTTCTGTCTGCTCATGGAGGAACACTGGGGACAGGGGGCGTACTGCTCAATCAATCGGGTCCCATCACTCTCACTGGCCGTCAAGGCTAAAGGAGGGCAGATGACACAGAGAGATACAGAAAGTCACATGGTCTGGTGGAGTCTGGCCGTCAGGCCGAAGGAGGACAGATGACACAGAGATACAGAAAGTCACACATGGTCTGGTGGAGTCTGGCCGTCAGGTCTACAGGAGGACAGATGACACAGAGAGATACAGAAGGTCACACATGGTCTGGTGTAGTCTGGCCGTCAGGCTGACCAGTCTGCTAAGTGCTGTGATTTGACAGGTAATCTATAAGCAGCATCAGGAGTTTAAAAGACACAATCTGCTATTTTAATTAACATGACGATTGAGAGGCAGGAAATATGACAGACTTTGGCTGTCATGCTGACAGACAGACAGACCAGACCAGACCAGACAGACAGACAGACAGACAGACAGACAGACAGACATACAGACAGACAGACAGACAGACAGACAGACAAGGTCTCTATTCCTTTGAATTTTTTTATTATCCATTTCAATTGCTTTGGCAATGTAAACATATGTTCCCCATGCCAATAAAGCCCTTTGAATTGAAAGAGAGAGAAACCTCACCAGGGAACCACTGTTCGATGAGGGAATTGACATGGTCTGTAATGAAGGCCATGGCTGAAAAATCCCTGGTCTCTGATTGGCAAATGATCTTGATGCCCCCGCTTTTCTTCCTCTTCCAGTTGACATCAGTCGATTCCACACTGCCAAGGGAGGTCGGGAGAGAGGGAAGGAGAGAGGGAAGAAGAGAGGGAAAGAGGGAAGAAGAGAGGGAAAGAGGGAAGGAGGGAGAGAGGGAAGAAGAGAGGGAAAGAGGGAAGGAGGGAGAGAGGGATGTAGGAAGGGAAGTAGGTAGTGAGAGAGGGAGGGAGATAGGGAAGAAGAGAGGGAAGGAGGTAGTGAGAGAGGGAGGGAAGTAGGTAGTGATAGAGGGAGGGAGAAAGGGAGGGACGTAGGTAGTGAGAGAGGGAGGGAAAGAGGGAAGGAGGAAGGGAAGTAGGTAGTGAGAGAGGGAGGGACGTAGGTAGTGAGAGAGAGGGAGAGAGGGAAGGAGGGAGGGAGGGAAGTAGGCAGTGAGAGAGGGAGGGAAGGAAGTAGGTAGTGAGAGAGGGAGGGACGTAGGTAGTGAGAGAGAGGGAGAGAGGGAAGGAGGGAGGGAGGGAAGTAGGCAGTGAGAGAGGGAGGGAGGGAAGTAGGTAGTGATAGAGTTAGGGAGGGAAGTAGGTAGTGATAGAGGGAAGGAGGGACGTAGGTAGTGAGAGAGGGAGGGAGAGAGGGAGGGACGTAGGTAGTGAGAGAGGGAGGGAGGGAAGTAGGTAGTGATAGAGGGAGGGAGGGAAGTAGGTAGTGATAGAGGGAAGGAGGGAGGGACGTAGGTAGTGAGAGAGGGAGGGAGAGAGGGAGGGACGTAGGTAGTGAGAGAGGGAGGGAGAGAGGGAGGGACGTAGGTAGTGAGAGAGGGAGGGAGAGAGGGAAGGAGGAAGGGACGTAGGTAGTGAGAGAGGGAGGGAGAGAGAGAGGGAAGGAAGTAGGTAGTGAGAGAGGGAGGGAGAGAGGGAGGGACGTAGGTAGTGAGAGAGGGAGGGAGAGAGGGAAGGAGGAAGGGACGTAGGTAGTGAGAGAGGGAGGGAGGGAGAGAGGGAAGGAGGGAGGGAAGTAGGTAGTGAGAGAGGGAGGGAGGGAGTGAGAGAAGGAGGGAGGGAAGTAGGTAGTGAGAGAGGGAAGGAGGTAGTGAGAGAAGGAGGGAGGGAAGTAGGTAGTGAGAGAGGGAAGGAGGTAGTGAGAGAAGGAGGGAGGGAAGTAGGTAGTGATAGAAGGAGGGAGGGAAGTAGGTAGTGAGAGAGGGAGGGAGGGAAGTAGGTAGTGAGAGAGGGCAGGAGGTAGTGAGAGAGGGAGGGAGGGAAGTAGGTAGTGAGAGAGGGAGGGAAGGAGTGAGAGAAGGAGGGAGGGAAGTAGGTAGTGAGAGAGGGAGAGAGAGAGGGAAGGAGGGAGGGAAACACAGGGGCAGATAAACACAGGGGCAACAATTTTAGTAGAACCTAAAGCATTGTGCAAAGTACAACAAATACTGTAAACATCATGCTGAAGTGTGGTTTCATTTGAAACTTTTCTTCTTCAACAATGTGCATTATAAAAGGAGATAATTATTTAACTACAGTTTAGTGAACTGAGCAATACATAAATAGTTACCTCTTCATAACGCACATGAAGAATTGTTTTGAATTAAATCACGCTGCCAGATTATAATTTGGTTTATGGTTATTTTTGCACTTTACACAATGCTTATACGGCACGAAAACGTCGCCCCCAGTCTGCTATTCAATTTAACAGAGGGCTTGAGGTTTACAGATGACCTCAAATAAAATCCTGTGCAACTGTAACAGACTTACTGTAGGGCTGTTTTCTCAGACCCAGAGATGCCTACTTCTGTTCAAGAAAATCACCTGGTGATTCTCCATTATGCTTTTTAGTCGATGACTAGTAGTTGGCTTAAAGGGGAAGTTCAGGATTTTACTACTTGATGACTACTCAGAAAGTATTCTATGGGCAGCTAAAGTCAGCTGACATCTGTGGTAGTGGTTTAAACCGGACCATGGATTACATCCCGGCTTCAAAACTACTTTCAGGGTGAAGATATTTCTGACATAAAGCTGTAAACTACTGAACTTCCCCTTAAATCCGTGCCCAGGAAACAGGTCCTTAGTGACCTCAAAATGCGACATCGTAAACAATTAAGTTGATAACATGTTAACACAACGTAGAAGAAAGGAGTTGAGAGTCCCCACACTCTCTTTATGTTCCCAGATGTGTTCTGTAAAGGTGCTTGGTTCTCTAAAGGTGCTTGGTTCCCGAAAGGTTATTTGTTCTCCAAAGGTGCTTGGTTCTATAAAGGTTCTTTGAAAGTGTCCCTCTCTGAAGAACCTGAGGGCGCTGCTGAAGGTACTAAGAGCCTTAGAACCTACTGACACCACTCAGATGTACAGGTGCACTTTTTCAGAGATATCATTAGGTACAGGTGATCGTAATAATATTTTATCATAGCATGTTTCATTAAAGTATCTCAATATGCACACTGTTTTTGGAAATATACCGGTAATAATGTGTAAGTCATTTTATGTAGCACTTTAATCTCTTTTTCTAATAATTACACAATGAAGCACATAATAAGAGTACATGTGGATTTTTTAAGACACATTAAGTGTCTGGCTTGGCTAATTAGCCCTGTATGCAATGCTGAGGCAGCTCTGGGTTTGATTAATTAAGCCTGCTCGTTTAGCGTTTAGCCGGGTCTGGGGTGGAGACACACAGCTGTGGTTTGGCATGCTTCCTGACGGATGAGAAATCTACACCTTGTTGTACAGAGCATGTGTTTGTGAAAAGGTGCTATACAGTAAGGAATACAGTATTTATTTACCTAACAGTGGGCCAAATCCTAATCTCGTTCGCAGACACTTTGGCCCAAATGAGCGAAGACTAACGCATCATTAGCCAATACAGAAAGACCGGGAGAAACTTCCAGCGCATAGGTTTTGGCTTAAATCGGCTTAATTTATCAACCAATCATCTCCCACAACACCTTCCCCCTAACCCTCCCCACGGCTCGCAGTTGTGTGATTCGTTAAAATAACATGATGACAAATACTTTACTCAGTAGGTCACTGCCATAGAATTCTATGGTCACTCCCACAAAGGCCAACTTTGAATTGTTGAAATCCCAGGCTTATATGCGCCGTGCGCATGGGGACGAGGTTAGCCAAATCCTGACTCAAACATTATGCATTGGTGTCAATGGGAGAATTGCTTGAACATTCGAGTCACACACATGCATTTCAAGTAAGTTACCCCAGTGTACCCTTAATCCCTCACCTTAGATACCCTCCGTCAAAGGTGACCAGTAGTCCCTCTCTCCAGTAGATGGTCTGACTGCGGCGGACTCTGAAGGTGCTACAGCGGTTCCTCTGTTGGCTACCTGTTCCCGCAAAACTGTAGATCACCGTGGTCCTCCTCCGCTCACTCTTAGCATTCTTCTTAGGCTCAAAGGACTAGGACAACACAGAGAGAACTCTTAGCATTCTTCTTAGGCTCAAAGGACTAGAACAACACAGAGAGAACTCTTAGCATTCCTCTTAGGCTCAAAGGACGAGGACAACACAGAGAGAACTCTTAGCATTCTTCTTAGGCTCAAAGGACTAGGACAACACAGAGAGAACTCTTAGCATTCCTCTTAGGCTCAAAGGACTAGGACAACACAGAGAGAACTCTTAGCATTCTTCTTAGGCTCAAAGGACTAGAACAACACAGAGAGAACTCTTAGCATTCCTCTTAGGCTCAAAGGACGAGGACAACACAGAGAGAACTCTTAGCATTCTTCTTAGGCTCAAAGGACGAGGACAACACAGAGAGAACTCTTAGCATTCCTCTTAGGCTCAAAGGACTAGGACAACACAGAGAGAACTGTTAGCATTCCTCTTAGGCTCAAAGGACGAGGACAACACAGAGAGAACTCTTAGCATTCCTCTTAGGCTCAAAGGACTAGGACAACACAGAGAGAACTCTTAGCATTCCTCTTAGGCTCAAAGGACGAGGACAACACAGAGAGAACTCTTAGCATTCCTCTTAGGCTCAAAGGACTAGGACAACACAGAGAGAACTGTTAGCATTCCTCTTAGGCTCAAAGGACGAGGACAACACAGAGAGAACTCTTAGCATTCCTCTTAGGCTCAAAGGACTAGGACAACACAGAGAGAACTGTTAGCATTCCTCTTAGGCTCAAAGGTCAACACAGAGAGAACTGTTAGCATTCTTCTTAGGCTCAAAGGACTAGGACAACACAGAGAGAACTCTTAGCATTCTTCTTAGGCTCAAAGGACTAGGACAACACAGAGAGAACTGTTAGCATTCCTCTTAGGCTCAAAGGTCAACACAGAGAGAACTGTTAGCATTCTTCTTATGCTTAAAGGACTAGGACAACACAGAGAGAACTCTTAGCATTCCTCTTAGGCTCAAAGGACTAGGTCAACACAGAGAGTACTCTTAGCATTCCTCTTAGGCTCAAAGGACTAGGACAACACAGAGAGAACTGTTAGCATTCCTCTTAGGCTCAAAGGTCAACACAGAGAGAACTGTTAGCATTCTTCTTAGGCTTAAAGGACTAGGACAACACAGAGAGTACTCTTAGCATTCCTCTTAGGCTCAAAGGACTAGGACAACACAGAGAGAACTCTTAGCATTCCTCTTAGGCTCAAAGGACGAGGACAACACAGAGAGAACTCTTAGCATTCCTCTTAGGCTCAAAGGACGAGGTCAATACAGAAAGGAATAGTTTTAAGAATAGGTACAAGCCTGTGAGCACAACAGATACAATTGTCTTGCATTCTGACTTTTGTCCGCCCCCACCATAATCTTACAAAAAGTACTGAATATAGTATAGCTTAGAAAAATGTTTTATTGAAGAGCATAATTACATATGCTATATACTCAGTCTTGTGAATATCCTCCATTTCTTTACATAAATGGCATCAGACAGTAACAAAACTAGCATAATCCAGGTAGCACATGTGGATCTTTTCAAAAGCAATGGACTGTACGAGTTCTACAGACTTCTATACAGTCTTTTCAATGCCCCTGTGGGTGTCACAGGGAAACCCTGTTAAACCGCCCATGCAGGAGTGGGTGTGAAACCCTGTTACCTGGAGGTCCATCTCGGTGAGGCTGATGAGCATGCGGGCGATGAAGCGTTCCCAAAATCCCGCCGGCACAAAGCTCATCTTGAAGAGGCGCTGGATGGAGTTGGCGGTCTCTTGACGGAAGCCGTGGATGTCCATAGCAGGTTTAGGAGGAAGGAGGTGGGGGAGGAGGTAACTGTAGAGGAGGAGAAAAGGTAGAGTCAAATGTAGAGGAGGAATATAAGGAAACCATGAATGTCCATAGCTGGTTTAGGAGACAGGAAGTGAGGGAGCAGGTAACGGTGTAGGAGGAGCAGGACAGAGGTAGGGTTAGAAGTTATGGATGTCCATAAGGGGAACGAGGTGGGCCAGATATATGAGATATGTTATAGGGTCACTTCTGTTTGCTTTCAGAGAGATAAGCCGTGCTACAAAGTGCATTGTGAAAAGAAAGTACGAGCCGGAACAGTTCAGTTCGGGTCAGCACGATAGTGCACATCATATCTGAGAATCAGTCTCCAAGTCGCTGGGCCAAGTTCTGCAAACATAGTGGAATGATGCAGATAGAAATGTCCTGAATAGAGATGACTTGATTCCTTATTCTACAAATCAGAGGCAGACTTGTTCTACAAAACAGAGTTCTATCTGAACGGTCCACAATGTTGTGCTCTGCTGAACATGGCCCAGGGCCCAGCTCAGAGAACAGCCCGTCCCTACCTATCGCTGGCCACAGGCAGAGCAATCTCAAACTTGGCCAGAAACTGGAAGTACTGCTCCTCCGTCTGCTGGGTGAAGCCTGTTCCCACCAGGAGCATGCGCAGATCCTCCGCTCGGATCACCCCGTTCCAGGCCACCGATCGGGAGCTCTTCAGGTGGATGATCCGCTCCAGACACTCCGACAGCCACACGGGACAGAGGAAGTAGAGGGTACACAGGCCGTGACTGGTGTCTGGGAAGTGGAGGAGGGTGCCTGTCTCTATCAGGAAGCTGATGGCTGCAGAGAGGCACGAGGGAAGGAGAGAGGGAGAGAAGAGATCAAGTTTCGAGTTTTTATTGTCACTTGCACAAAAGTAAAGTGAAATTCCTTTCTTGCTCTTTCCCAACAATGCAGCAATCAAGATCAGTAGCACTATAAAAATAACTAAACAAGTCAAGATGGAGGGAGGGATAATGAAGAGGATTACGTTCATCGGGAACATTTTATATAATAATCTGGACAATGCAGTATATGATATACTATGGTTAGTTCAAACAGGAGGGTTAGTTGTACTTCTCCAAGGGGACCAAGGTTAGTGGCCCCTGGTCTACATAATATGTAAAAGGATGAGAAAACCACCTTGAAGAGAATGTATAACTGTGTATAAAACCATTCAATCGACTCATGCAATATTAAAATACTTTAGAAAATTACCAATGCAGCTGTTTATCTCAATTTCAAATCATTTCAGGGTAACAATTAAAATTCCACACCAGAACTATCTTTTGGTATTGGTTTCATTAGTCCATTGTTGAAATGTTTTGCATGTCAGCAATCAAGTTTTCAAGATACTGAATATAACTTTCAAAATACACAAATACAGCCGGTATGATGCATTTTGACGCATCATACCGGCTGTATTTCTGTATTTTGAAAGTTATATATCTTGAAAACTTGATTGCTGACATGCAAAACATTTTGAGACTATGTCAACAATGGACTAATGAAATGTTCCTACTTAATTGTGATTGTTTTTAATTAAAATGGTCAAAAAGAAAGAGAAACAGCTTCTTAGCAAAGGGACATTTCTCAAGCAAGGATTTAGCTAGGACTGGCTGGGAGTGGTCTGAGTGGGGAGGGGCAAACTGACATGTACTGTTATTGGCAGAGAGGTTGGAAATCTCTTTCTTATTGGTCTATTAACTCATTTACTGCATAATGATGTCACCATGGAAGGCCAAAACTCCACCCCACCAAAACGGTCAGAAATTTCAGCTCTTATACTAATAGAGCATTATCATATTTTTCACAATTTCACAGTATTATTCCAACCTCATAGTGTGTAAATATATATAAAACACAGGCAAAACACGTTTTTGACTGAACTGGGCCTTTAATGAAATAATGTAGAAAAATAAATAATGCTGAAAAAGGAGAGGGGTCTGGTACCGGTCTGTAGGTCCTCGTAGTCTCTGATGTCACTTCCTGGGTTCTGCTCTATGACGAGGTCCAGCTGTGCGTCTGTCAGGTACTGGACCTCGTCTTCTGCGTCCCGCCGACCCCGCTCATCTAGCACCGCTTGCTGTAGTGTAAGGTAGCTCTTTGGGATCTATGAAGGGTTTATAGAGAGGTTATAACGCATTTTTATTCTGAGTATGGGGTTACCCACAGAAGAGCTTTATACATAAGCATGCATGCACACACGTGCACAAACACACACACACACACACACGCACACTTACCAGTCTGCCCAGCAGTTTGTGTCCGCTAGCTGAACTGCTGCTGTTGTCCTTCATATAGCAGGCCACCTGGAAGATCAACCTCTTCAGACCATCCAGACCCTCCTGGGTCTTACACGATACCTCACTGAATACACACACACACACAGTCAGATACACACACACACACACACACACACACAGAGTCAGATATATACACACACACACAGAGTCAGATATACACACACACACACAGAGTCAGATATATACACACACACAGAGTCAGATATACACACACACAGAGTCAGATACACACACACACAGAGCCAGATATATACACACACACACAGAGTCAGATACACACACACACAGAGTCAGATATACACACACACAGAGAGTCAGATATACACACACACACACACACACACACACAGAGTCAGATATACACACACACACACATAGTCAGATATACACACACACACACAGAGTCACACACACACACACACACACACAGAGTCAGATATATACACACACACACAGAGTCACACACACACACAGAGTCAGATATATACACACACACACAGAGTCACACACACACACACAGAGTCAGATATATACACACACACACAGAGTCAGATATACACACACACACACAGAGTCAGATATATACACACACACACACAGAGTCAGATATACACACACACACACACAGAGTCAGATATACACACACACACAGAGTCAGATATACACACACACACACAGAGTCAGATATACACACACACACACACAGAGTCAGATACACACACACACAGAGTCAGATATACACACACACACAGAGTCAGATATACACACACACACACACACACACACACACACACACACACACACACACACACACACACACACACACACACACACACACACACAGAGTCAGATATACACACACACACAGAGTCAGATATACACACACACACACAGAGTCAGATATACATACACACACAGTCAGATATATACACACACACACAGAGTCAGATATACACACACACACAGAGTCAGATATACATACACACACAGAGTCAGATATATACACACACACACAGAGTCAGATATACACACACACACAGTCAGATATACATACACACACAGAGTCAGATATATACACACACACAGAGTCAGATATATACAAACACACACAGTCACACACACACACACACACAGAGTCAGATATATACACACACACAGAGTCAGATATACACACACACACACAGAGTCAGATATATACACACACACACACACAGAGTCACACACACACACAGAGTCAGATATATACACACACACACAGAGTCAGATATATACACACACACACAGAGTCAGATATACACACACACACACAGAGTCAGATATACACACACACACACAGAGTCGGATATATACACACACACAGAGTCAGATATACACACACACAGAGTCAGATACACACACACACAGAGTCAGATATACACACACACACACACTTTCATGCCAAGGGTTGAGGAAATCGAAACTGTGTGCGGTAACCTGACTGTGTGTGTGTGGTGACTGTGTGTGTGTGTGTGTTGACTGTGTGTGTGTGTGTGTGGTGACTGTGTGTGTGTGTGTTGACTGTGTGTGTGTGTGTGTGTGTGTGTGTGTGTGTGTGTGTGTGTGTGTGTGTGTGTGTGTGGTGACTGTGTGTGTGGTGACTGTATGTGTGTGTGTGTGCTAAGGTGACAATGTGTGTGTGTCCTACGGCCTCTGTGTATGACTCACTGCAGGTGTTTCCAGGTGATGTCTGGGTAGCCACTGGCCCTGGCGCCTGATGGAGACCTGCATAGTGCCAGGATGTAGGCCCTCAGAGTGGCCACCCGCTCTGTACGGAACTTGGTGTCGATCAGGTCCAGGTGGGTGCCCACCACCACCACCGCAGAGTTAGGGGCACGCGCCTACAGGTCAAAAGTTCCACTTCAGAGGTCATATACAATGCTTTTCAAAAAGTATTCATACAGACTTATTCCACATTTTGTTGTGTTACAGACCGAATCTAGTCAAGTTGTAGTGACATCCTAAGGATGATCAAAGGAAATTGGATGCACCTGAGCTCAATTTGGAGTGTCACAACAAAGGAGTATGAATAATTATGTAGATGAGATATTTCTCAATTTCAATACATTTGCAAAAAAAATAGAAAAACATGTTTTCACTTTGTCATTATGGGGTATGGTCTGTAGATGTGTTGTCCTAGGAAAAAATATGATTTCATCCTTTTTGAATTCAGGCTGTAACACAATAAAATGTTGAATAAGTCAAGGAGTATGAATACTTTCTGAAGGCACTGTCGGGTATGACCCCAAATAACTGCTCTGACCCTGTGGCCCAGTACGTCACCCTGATCTCCTTCTCAGCCAGTAGCTGGTGTGATATTCATCTGAACAAATACAGCACACTGACTTTGACAATAAAAATGTTTTCAGTAGAATATACTTCTCCCCACCAGAGGCTTTATGCTCCCATTCAGTAGAATATACTTCTCCCCACCAGAGGCTTTGTGTTCCCATTCAGTAGAATATACTTCTCCCCACCAGAGGCTTTGTGTTCCCATTCAGTAGAATATACTTCTCCCCACCAGAGGCTTTGTGTTCCCATTCAGTAGAATATACTTCTCCCCATCAGAGGCTTTATGTTCCCATTCAGTAGAATATACTTCTCCCCACCAGAGGCTTTGTGTTCCCATTCAGTAGAATATACTTCTCCCCACCAGAGGCTTTGTGTTCCCATTCAGTAGAATATACTTCTCCCCATCAGAGGCTTTATGTTCCCATTCAGTAGAATATACTTCTCCCCATCAGAGGCTTTGTGTTCCCATTCAGTAGAATATACTTCTCCCCACCAGAGGCTTTATGCTCCCATTCAGTAGAATATACTTCTCCCCACCAGAGGCCAGGGTTCAATCCCACTGTTCTCCCACTAGTCTGTCTCTCCCTCTATTTCCAACTGTCTAATTAAAGTCAACATGTTTTGAATGTCTTTCTTTAATAAAAAGAAGAAACTAAATGGCACTAAAGTCTGACTAAAATGTATTCTGCCTCACCTCAATGTTAAGCAGCCAGGACTGTAGACTGGCTACAGCCTCCTCTCCCAGAGCTAGGTTCCATATGACCACGTACAGGGCCTTGTCCGTGAAGAAACACTGGTTGACCGTGGACATGTTGGCCGGACCGCCGATGTCCCACACGTTGAACGCCACGAAGTCCGCCTGTTACGGTGGTGGAATTAAAAGAAGAAAAATGAAATGAATAACACTCCAAAACAGATGACTACAAAATGATACCACTGTCAAAACCTACCTTAGTTGAATGACTGACTGAAATGAAAGAATACTTTGGAAATGCATTTCCTACTCCTTCTGCCTCAGTTCCACCCCTATGTCTATACAGGATGAGGTATGTTGTATTATTGTGTCAAGATTAGGAATTAGGAATGGGTTCATCTCTCTTGGACCGACTACGTAAAATAAATGGTATCCTAATCGAGCATCTGACGTAATTACACCAGATTTTATTTCTGGGTTTCCAAGATTAGGAATGGGTCAACATGACTGCATTTGTGTTACTTTGTAACATGACGTAATCGTAGTAACCATCCCAGGCTCAAAACAGACTGGCAGCCACACACACACACCAGGCTCAAAACAGACTGGCAGCCAGGCTCAAAACAGACTGGCAGCCAGGCTCAAAACAGACTGGCAGCCAGGCTCAAAACAGACTGGCAGCCAGGCTCAAAACAGACTGGCAGCCACACACACATACCAGGCTCAAAACAGACTGGCAGCCAGGCTCAAAACAGACTGGCAGCCAGGCTCAAAACAAAATGGCAGCCAGGCTCAAAACAGACTGGCAGCCAGGTTCAGCTTCACATTTGATTTTGTTGCCTTAAAATGTTATCTTATAAATGGACTCTAATTAATTTTTGGCCTACCGATCTATACAACCTACTCTGCAGAGTGAAAGAAAAATGAAAGAAAATGTTCATAATTAATTTAAAATAAAATATGAATTGATTGAGTATGTCTTCACACCCCAGAGCAAATAGTTGATGGAAGTACCTTGGGCGTGTGCGTGTGTGTGTATTCTGTATGCACGTGTGTGTTCTCTTACGCTAGCTTTAACCCCATTGGGTCTGTCCAG
Organism: Salvelinus fontinalis; assembly: GCF_029448725.1. Classification (NCBI taxonomy): domain Eukaryota; kingdom Metazoa; phylum Chordata; class Actinopteri; order Salmoniformes; family Salmonidae; genus Salvelinus; species Salvelinus fontinalis. The sequence continues at coordinate 42,753 of NW_026601515.1, forward strand.
TTCCCAAGTAGCTGTGCTGATGTTTCGTTCTGCAGGGGAGAAAGGGGAGGTCCTGCCCGTCTGTAATGCTTCCAGGAGGGCTGTCTTTCCCTGCCGAGGAGGACCAATCACAAGAAGCTTCAGCAGCTTACAGGGCTCCGCCTTCCGTAGGTTGGCTCGGAGGAAGGACAGCACTGATGCTGGACCTGAGAAAGGGAAAGGGGGATACCTAGTCAGGTGTACAAATTAATGTATTCAACTGAAATGTGTCTTCCGCATTTAACCCAACCCCTCTGAATCAGAGAGGTGCGGGCGGCTGCCTTAATCGACATCCACGTCATCTGCACCCGGGGAACAGTGAGAGACGTTTAAAAACACACAGATATGTAAACACACACCCCAAAAATCACCACCCACACACACACACATACACACTGTGTGGTGGTACTTTACCATCTTTCCTGATGTCCTGCGGAACATTAGTGATGTTGAGGTCCTCAATGTCCAACTGCCACAGATTAGAGAGCTGCCCCAACTCAGCTGGAAGTTCCCGAATACCTGGATTACTGTTCTCAGATCAGGGGAGAGAGAGATGGAATTAGGTACTATACATACAAGGATACCTGGGTTACTATTCTCAGATCAGGGGAGAGAGAGATGGAATTAGGTACTATACATACAAGGATACCTGGGTTACTGTTCTCAGATCAGGGGAGAGAGAGATGGAATTAGGTACTATACATACAAGGATACCTGGGTTACTGTTCTCAGATCAGGGGAGAGAGAGATGGAATTAGGTACTATACATACAAGGATACCTGGGTTACTGTTCTCAGATCAGAGGAGAGAGAGATGGAATTAGGTACTATACATACAAGGATACCTGGGTTACTGTTCTCAGATCAGAGGAGAGAGAGATGGAATTAGGTACTATACATACAAGGATACCTGGGTTACTGTTCTCAGATCAGAGGAGAGAGAGATGGAATTAGGTACTATACATACAAGGATACCTGGGGTACTGTTCTCAGATCAGGGGAGAGAGAGATGGAATTAGGTACTATACATACAAGGATACCTGGGTTACTGTTCTCAGATCAGGGGAGAGAGTGTAAGGAACCAGAGGACCACTTTGATGGGTGAATGTTAATGCGTTTACATCATGTGATCTCTGAAAACATAGGGGAATGCTAATGGAACAAGGTGTTTCTCATCCTCAACATGTCCTGCTGCTTTGTGAATAAGTGAACATAGAGAAACATTGGGAGAAACTAAATGATGAATAATGGGCCCGTTTCCTGGACACAGATTAAACCTAGTCTTGGGCTAAGAACCACTTTCAATGGGTATTATTCCATCGAGGACTGACTAGTCATCATGTGTCCGGGAAAACAAGAGTAGGTGAGACCATAGCCTTATTGTTCTGGATGAGAAGTAACTCTATTCACTAGTCTAGCCTGGACTACCATGACCGTTCTTACACAGGACTGGATAACAACGAAACAATGTCTGAGTGGGAAAGAGGATCTCCAGCTAAACCTCCACATCACACTCTGGGCCACAACCAGACTCTACATAGTGCACTACTTTGGACCAGGGTCCAGTGGGACGCCCATAGGTCTCTGGTCAAAAGTAGTGCACTATGTAGGGAATAGGGTGCCGTTTTGGACATAGCCCGTGTTCCTGTTGGAGCCTCCAGTCTGGAAAACTGTGAGAAGTGGACAGAGAACAGTGACCCTGGTGACCCACAGAAAACAGCCGGCAACAGCTGCCTCCAAACCAGTTCACAACAGTAAGGACTGGACAGGACAGCCAGAGAGTGTGGCTGTGTATAAATACTCTAAAATGCTTCCTTTCCTTGTCTCCTTTGCTTTTTTATTAGCAGTGTGTGATGACAGGAATGGACAGATGTCTACGTTACAGGTGTTCAGCTAGGATTTACAAGATGGCAGAAACACATCTGAGACACCCATGTTAGTTTTCAGCTGTTGTGTCCCACCTCAGTACGAGGAAGTTATGGAGGAAGGGGACCAGGAAATATGGGGAGTTAAGGAGATTGGGACTAAGCATAGGGCACTTAAATTGGGATGAGAGCTTGGTGAGGAAAGTAGATGAGGAGACAAGAAAAGTATAGTCATTCTAGGGACTTAGCTAGAGAAATGATGTGGTGAAAGAGCTGGGTGAGATCGATAGGAGACAAGGAAAAGAGACAAGGAAAGGAGGCTAGTGTGATGAGGCTTGGGGCACTTACTTAGAGAGGTAGAGCTCCATGAGGTTTCTCAGGCCACACACGGACTGGGGGACACACTCCAGCTGGTTGTCGTTCAAGGAAAGCACTTCCAAAGCATCCCGCAAAATTACTGGAAACTCGATTGGGCATACTGCCAAGCAGGGGAAAGGCACGTGCACACACACGTACGCACGCACACACACACACACACACACACACACACACACGCACACACGCACACACGCGCGCACGCACACACACACTCACGGTCAATGACCATCAGCAGTCACTGCAGGATCACGACGTACAGTATGGGGTTACTAATTGCTGGAGCGATCAGAGAAGGGGGGAGAGAGAAAGAGAGATATGGAGGGAGATAGAGAGAGAAAAGAGAGAGATATGGAGGGAGAGAGAGAGAAAAGAGAGAGATATGGAGGGAGAGAGAGAAAATAGAGAGATATGGAGGGGGAGAGAGAGAGAGAAAAGAGAGAAATATGGAGGGAGAGAGAGAGAGAGAGAGAAAAGAGAGAGAGATATGGAGGGAGAGAGAGAGAAAAGAGAGAGATATGGAGGGAGAGAGAGAAGAGAGAGAGATATGGAGGGAGAGAGAGAAGAGAGGGAGATATGGAGGGAGAGAGAAAAGAGAGAGATATGGAGGGAGAGAGAGAAAAGAGAGAGATATGGAGGGAGAGAGAGAAAAGAGAGAGATATGGAGGGAGAGAGAGAGAAAAGAGAGAGATATGGAGGGCGAGAGAGAGAAAAGAGAGAGAGATATGGAGGGGGAGAGAGAGAGAAAAGAGAGAAATATGGAGGGAGAGAGAGAGAGAGAAAAGAGAGAGATATGGAGGGAGAGAGAGAAAATAGAGAGATATGGAGGGAGAGAGAGAAGAGAGAGAGATATGGAGGGAGAGAGAGAAGAGAGAGAGATATGGAGGGAGAGAGAGAAGAGAGATATGGAGGGAGAGAGAGAAGAGAGAGATATGGAGGGAGAGAGAGAAGAGAGAGAGATATGGAGGGAGAGAGAGAAAAGAGAGAGACATGGAGGGAGAGAGAGAAAAGAGAGAGATATGGAGGGAGAGAGAGAAAATAGAGAGATATGGAGGGAGAGAGAGAGAAAAGAGAGAGATATGGAGGGAGAGAGAAGAGAGAGATATGGAGGGAGAGAGAGAAGAGAGAGATATGGAGGGAGAGAGAGAAAAGAGAGAGATATGGAGGGAGAGAGAGAAGAGAGAGAGATATGGAGGGAGAGAGAGAAGAGAGAGAGATATGGAGGGAGAGAGAGAAGAGAGAGAGATATGGAGGGAGAGAGAGAAGAGAGAGAGATATGGAGGGAGAGAGAGAAAAGAGAGAGATATGGAGGGAGAGAGAGAAAAGAGAGAGATATGGAGGGAGAGAGAGAAGAGAGAGAGATATGGAGGGAGAGAGAGAAGAGAGAGAGATATGGAGGGAGAGAGAGAAAAGAGAGAGATATGGAGGGAGAGAGAGAAAAGAGAGATATGGAGGGAGAGAGAGAAGAGAGAGAGATATGAGGGAGAGAGAGAAAAGAGAGAGATATGAGGGAGAGAGAGAAAAGAGAGAGATATGGAGGGAGAGAGAGAAGAGAGAGAGATATGGAGGGAGAGAGAGAAGAGAGAGATATGGAGGGAGAGAGAGAAGAGAGAGATATGGAGGGAGAGAGAGAAGAGAGAGAGATATGGAGGGAGAGAGAGAAGAGAGAGAGAAAGCACGACTGGGTTAAGACTGTGTGGTCCAGAAGACCGTGATGAGAGGCATTCTTCTCCTATGACAGGGTAAAATATAGGGGTTTCCAAACCACATGAGCAAGGGCTTTGGACCCAAATGTGACCAGCATCACTGCTCATATAGGGTGTTTATTAAACTCTGTCCATGCCACAACTGGCAGACTGAGAATCTGACCAGACAACCAACAAAGTAATTATTCTACCACAGTCCCAGTACAGACTGTCACAGTCCCGGTACAGACTGCCACAGACCCGGTACAGACTGCCACAGACCCGGTACAGACTGCCACAGACCCGGTACAGACTGCCACAGACCCGGTACAGACTGCCACAGACCCGGTACAGACTGCCACAGACCCAGTACAGACTGCCACAGTCCCAGTACAGACTGCCACAGTCCCGGTACAGACTGCCACAGTCCCGGTACAGACTGCCACAGTCCCGGTACAGACTGCCACAGT